>NC_085085.1:16168587-16216087 GCF_963422355.1 Corticium candelabrum
TAGATAATATAGTGTAGTATAGTAGACTACATTATTGCAAGTTGTTTTGGAACTAAACTGGTCAAGCAACGTTTGCCATGTTGTAACATGTTAGCAATAATACCAGATATGTGCATTGTGAAGATTTAGTATAGAGAATTCGTATGTGGAGAAGACTTGACGTGTGTGTGTGTGTGTGTGTGTGTGTGCGTGCGTGTGTGTGTGTGTGTGCGTGCGTGCGTGTGTGCGTGCGTGTGTGTGCATGCACACACGCACACACACAACAATGTTTGTCACTGTTTGTTGACAAAATACGTAGGTTTGTAGCTTACACTAAGTTATGTTCAATCATTAGGGTTAACAATTTGCAGGGCAGTAATGAGTATATTCTATGCAGCAAGCTATGCTCAAGATAATCTGCACAGTTGTTTTTGTCTGTAGGTGATGTAGGTGATTTTACTAGTATCTTGACTGATGAACGAAGTACAGCAACAGCAATAACTCCAGGAAATGGCAATGAAGAAAGAGACAGGCCTAAGGATGGACTGTTTAGCAATCCAGAAACTAAGCAGTATATTGAAAAGCACAGGTTGAATAAGGTTATATCAAGTCTTACTCAAACGTTGCTCAAGCAGCCACAGTTGCCCTATAATCCGTACAGGAGATTTATTAACTGGATAAGAAGCCATTCTGAGAGGTAAGAGTTGTAACTGACAATATGGTATTACACACTTTTGTTGTAATTATGATTTACATGCACTTCTGCAATTTTACGGTGGCCAAAAAAAGTTCCTTATGCTAGATATGGATGATATACATGTAGGTCACTAAACAGATAGGCAGCTAGGTGAACAGGCAGACAGACAGACAGATACCGTATTTCCTTGAAAGAACGCCGCCTTTGAATAGATGCCGCAGGCTCTGGCTACTAACTTAGATGAATGCCACCCTTGAATAAACTCCGCACGGCAGTTAATTGATATTCATTATACATACCTTGTGCATACTTGACACTTGCCTAGATTGTCTAAACCGCATGGCGGAAGAGAAGCACTCATATGAGGCTGCCTTCAAACTCAAAGCACAGTACGCACGGTGCTTCAGGAACAGGCTATCAGAACGAGTGGTGAAAAAAGACAGCTAGCCTCCAAGACGATGTTGGTACACGGACAAAGGCTAAGGGAGGAAGAAGGAAGATCAGCCTTGGGCCATGCAGACGTGTGGATTGTGCGTGTGGTACTTTACATGAAAATGACATTGAAAGAACGCTGTCCTTAAATGAATGCTCGCCCCTAAAAGAATGCCGCAGGGTCCAGCCTTGCGAAATGAATAAACGCCAAGGCGTTCTTTTGAGGAAATACGGTACTTTATTCTCATGTAGACTCTACTTGTACATATGCTTGGAATTTGTAAAAGCAAATCAGTTCTTGGAAACAACTAAGTCATAGATTAAAGAACTGTGTGTGTGTGTGTGTGTGTGTGTGTGTGTGTGTGTGTGTGTGTGTGTGTGTGTGTGTGTGTGTGTGTGTGTGTGTGTGTGTTTATTGTGACTAGCAATGTAAATTTTATTAAATTTTTGTCTATCTATTGTCATTAATTAATCATTAGCCTGTAACTGTTGCTAGAATATAATTCTTTGAAAACACAGGGATGCGTCGATGTGATTAAAGATAATTAACTAAATATCATCAATGTCCCACACTATTTCGAATTCAGCACATGCATATGCGCTTATAACTCTTGCACGTGATGGAGTGGGCTTGTTACGATATTTCTCAATTCTGTAGCGCTCTTGCATCACTTGAAGTTAACTATTGAGGTGGACGCGTTTATCATGCTTTCGTTGAGCTGTTGCTATCATCTTTTGTTTCGTTAGTTAATTCGTGGTAGATAGAGATCGATGTATGTCTCGTGCATGCATGGGAAATACTATGAAGTGACATGTAGTGACTGGATCCAGAAGAGAGCAGCGTCAACGTTTCCTACGAATCTTGCAAGATGACGTCGATCGTTCATCATCAGTCCTACTTACACATAGCGTATTGCTCTCTTGAAGATCGTGGATGATACATGTTGGTCGTGCGCATGCAACGGCCTAGCCTCGTACCAGACCCTCTCGTGCCGTCGTGCCCGGTTACCAGGAAGTAATCGGGCACGACGGCACGAGAGGGTCTGGTATGAGGCTACAACAGCCGGTGCATGCATTGTCCCATGGGACCTTCGCTTGGCTTCTTGAAGAACGATGAATTCATTTGTTTTGCGATTCTTCTGTAAAAAAGTAACAGACGCGTACAACTATTACCTGAATTTACTCTGCGCTTCTCAGTTTGACAACGGTTTGACGTTTTAGTGGATATATGACATCTCGGTTTTCTGTCATAATGCGCAGGATTGTTATGACAACCATTGTTGGTGTCCCAAAAGGACTGCTGATTGGCTCAACAAACCCCCAGAGTGATTCACGCTGACAAGCTAGTATTACGTCACCTAAGTTTTTGCATCCTAAAACGATTGCTGATTGGCTCGACAAACTCCCCAAGCGTTACACACGCTTACAAACAAACATAGGTACATACAAACAAACATAGCACATACCAACAGACAGACCGGAAGTTAATTCAGCCCGTTTAGAGTGAGCTTCTCAAGAAGCAGTCCACCACTTATTGTGGTGTCCTTCTTTACGATTGTAACTTAATTAACTAATAGACTTTGCCTTGAATATGTCAAAGTCAAATAATCTATCTAAATTACCACGATTAGGTGACAGTTTTGAATGTTTTTTGAGGACAGATAGATAGATAGACAGACAGACAGACAGACAGACAGACAGACAGACAGACAGACAGACAGACCCCAGTCGGTAATAGCTCATTCATCTCAAAAGTTTGCACTGACTTTGCACATTCAGGAAGCTTACTCTGTGAAGAATTGTTTCAGCTGGGTGATACTCAGAGTACCATGTTACTTCTTCGCTACTGCCATGCTCATTGTCTGTGTCATCTACTCAGGAACATTCCTCTTGATGAGCTACGCTCTGCTACGATTATTCATGACACACTGCTGAACATCAATGATATGACTGCTGGAGCCTGGCCACAAGCTGTGTTTTCAGTGAGGTATGGTTGTGTTGGAATGACTTCTGCAACTCAACTTTCACCTATCGCATTCGTCTCTGGTTGGGTTAACTCATTGCAAGTGTTACCGGACCGATTTCCAGATCTACAGCCACAAGTAGCTTCAGTAATCAGTCAAACAATGTCTCCAAGTGCTCAGGAAGATAGCATTGATCATCATCTACAGCAGTGTGTGTGTCCTGGTCAGGCTCTGACAGACCCCGTCTTTAACACCAAAAGACTTCAGCATAAGGTGACTGAAAAACAAACAAAATCTCAAGTTCAGTACATAATTGACAATTCTTCAATCAAAGATGCAGCTCGTTTGAGATCCCTTCAAGGAAAGTGCTCAGGAGCCTGACTAGACGCTATTCCCACCTCAAGAAAGCTTGCAATTTCTTCTGGATTATTCACTTGGCAGCATTAGTGAGTTGGGTCTACGTTTGCCACTGCCTCGGTCTATAATTGAGTGTGATTGCAGAAAGACACTGTACACAAATGGATACCACCTCATTACTTGCAAGACAGGAGAGGTCCAGTTTGGTCACGCAACTCAATGGTCTCTGCTTGTTCCGAATGTTTGAAACGTGTGTCACTTCCCACTATTGAGCCAAGAGACTGTTACAGCAGCTTGTAATCCAGACCTGACATAACTGTCCATAATGCAACTGAATTCAATGTTGAACTTGACATCTCTCTGGCACATCCGTGGAGCTCAGAAGTAATTTCACTTGCAGCCACAACTGATGGAACAGCAGCCTCAAAAAGGGAAGAAAAGAAGATAGAGAAGTACAGCAAGGGAAGGCACACTGGTGGAGGTTCTTCTTGCCTGTTTCCCTTGGTTTTCGAACATTTTGGACGTTGGGGGAATAGCGGAGAGAAGTTTCTCCACCAGATCTCACTAAGATCACGTGATGAAGATGGAAAGTTGAATTCAATTGAATTTAAAACGTACTGGTGGCGAATACTGTTGATAACATTACAACTTTGCAATAGTAATGTGTTAGCTAAAAAGATTGACAGAATAGTTTGTAGTAATGACTCTGTAGATGGTAGCTACAAACATCAGATGGCTTTTCGTTAGAGTTTTTCTTCTACGACCACTATGGTCGTTTATGTTGAACTCTTAGTGTGATACTTAGCCTTTTCTGTATTAGCGTTGATGTTTTCAATAAATGTTCTCTGACAGACAGACAGACAGACAGACAGACTGACAGACAGACATTATTTCTATGTGAGGTAAAATAGTCATGAAATAAAGTTTGCTTGATGTGATGAGGTTCACTTGGTGTGGCTGCAGGTTTGTGATTAGGTCACTTCGGGGAATGTCCATTGAGTCTGCTATCAGTGAGATTAAGCAGTCATGGGACTGGTTCATCTCAGTGTTAACAACGTATTACTCTTGTTTTCAGATGCAGAAGTTACTGATACAACCGAGTGGCTCACTTGCTCAGCAAAATCTAAAGATGTATGGGCACTTGAGTCAGTGTTACAATGTGTCAGTCCATCATCAGTTTTGAAGTACAAATGGATTCTTGACTTCAATCAAAAGCAAGCACAGAAAACACTTCAGCGCTTACCTCACTTTGATGTAAAATAGCTGACAGAGTGATTGTGAAGTCAAATGTCATTATTGTTGTATTGTTAGGGTCGAATTGTGTCAGCTCTTGTTGGTCCATGTGTATTTGCTGGATCCATTATTCCTCATCCATCACCTGTTATAATCAGACTTGAGTATCTCATTTGGGGTCAAGACAACTACAAGGTTTGACGCATCAACAATAAAATGACAGTAGAAGTACACAAATTTTTTACTTTTTATTAAGGCCATTGATCTATTTGCTAACAGTGTTGTGAAAGATATTACAGAAACAGTACAGTCTAAGTTAATGATAGCAGTTGGTACGTATCGATTTGTCTTAATGAGAGTATGTCATGTCTTGATAATTGATGTTGTTGCACAGAGTTGAAGATTAAAGGTTACACAACCAGACATTGGTCGTCAATAAACATTTTACAGTATGAGGTTGGTTGTTTTAGTTGAGTAAATTTAGTATGAAAATATGGTTAGTAAACATGTGACTGATGCTGATGTACTTACATCGTTTACACAAGCACTTGTAAGCAGGTCAGCCCGTGCTGGCTTGGTTTTTATGGTACATGTAAATGCAGGGCGAGTCGTGCCGAGCCATGCCAGCTCGGCTTGGTATTTCTAGCCGGGCCAGTGCGGGCTGGCTCGGGTCAAATACATCGTGTAAACGCATGGCATGCTCGAAAACGAGCCGCGCATGCTCATTTTACAAATGGTGTGGAGTGAGATGGAGACTCTGTGTCCTATCCAATTGTGGAGTGACCACGATGAGCAAGAAATTTAGCTTTGAATTCTGTTGCTGCAACAGTTGCCTGGCGATAGACTTACGTCTCGTATAAATAGTACGATGTCTCGTATATGTCCTACACATTTCTTGACATGACTGTTATAAAGCCATAGAGAAAAACACACAAGCAGCTTGGCTTGGCTTCTGTCTGTTGAAAACGTGAGCTAACGCAAGCTATGTCTATCTCAAGTAACTAACACGCACAATGACATGCCCATTGGCTCGCGTCTACAGAGTGTGTTATGTAAACGCAGGCTGGAATACTGGGCTGGCACGGGCTGGTATAGCTCGGCTCAGCTTGGCTCGCTATGCGTACTCATGTAAACGGGGTATTATAGTATCGACTCTTTGAGCAGCTGGTACAAGAAGTCAATAAAAAACTATCAAATATGGCAATCCTTCAAACAGTTCTAAACATTCTGATTTTAAAATTTGTTAAATTATGATGTTTATGAAGAATGTGGTAAGTTGTTGCTTGGTGAGGATTAGAATCATTACAAATATGTATTGCTAGTTAACAGAGCTTGTACTTGACATGTCAGATGTTTTGGCATTTTTGGGTAATGTTAGTTAGTAATTAGCACTTGATTTCATATTTAGTGATCTATTTCATTATGGCTCTTGTATTTTGTTGGTGTGTGTTATTTCTGTAATGTCATATGATATTTATAGTGCATTTGTTGTCACGGGTTTAACTAAGTGTTATGTTGGAACTTTTATATTTGATTGCTTCACTTGTTTTAGACTGAACTTATTGATACTGTGAAACGAGAGACATTGGATCAACAAACTGTGATGCTTGAGGTTCAGTGATGTATAATTTTTGTCTATTTTATATTTTGAAGTTAAGCACGGGGACATTTAAATTTCATCGTACATCCTCATTATCTAGTTGGCACTTTCCATTTTGTAAATAGAAGATTTCTTTGCATGTTTGTTTCTTTGCCAGTGTCTGTTTCCACTGTCAGAATATTCTGCAGTAGATCAGCTTGGAATGAAGCAGTACATTTTGACTTACACTGAACTTTCAGATGAAAGGCCAGCCCAGTAAGTTTTAACAGTATGGCACTACATCACGTCTTGTACCGATCAGATAGTATAATATGTTTTGCAGGTTGCACTGCTACACCAAAATTCCTCTTAGTACCCTCTATAGTGGAATTTTCTTTAGCAAACAACATGCATATGGATATCTTTCGGTCTTTCTTCCAGCAAGTGTTGGTCTTATGAATGAACGTGATGGAAGAAATAATCAATTTCTTGCAGTCTCAAACAGACATTTATCAAACACAACCCCTACAGTAGGCACAAGCACACCTGGAGATGTAAGGACAAGAAGGATAACTGCTAGACCATCTAGGCAGAAAGTAAACCTTCCTCTTGGAGTAGAGAAAGTTGATCACATGAGTCCAGATGATCCCAAAGTTATTGTGAAGTTGAGGTTTGAGTTATATCAGTAGCCAAGGAGTTTGTCTTTTACACAGGAGATTATGTAGGGAACAGTGGAAGAGATCAATTGCTGGATGCAATTTTCCTGACAGGATATTTGATATTGCACTGAACATTTTGTCACTAGCAACTGTGGACAGGTGGACATGTAATGTTACTTTAATATCTACAGGATCACTGTTGGCTAATGTTTAGGAACCAGTTTGTTCCAGAAACATTACCGCAGATTTGTAATATGTTTTACAGCAGTGCAGCTCATCTTTCGTATATAGTCCGATTTGGGAGAGTTCTTTATCAAGTTCTGTCCAACAGCAATGAGGTAACAACTGCAGGTTAGTTGTTACAAATGGATGTGTTGAGAATAATTATCTTTGTTTTAGCTGTCTCATCTGGATCGACTAATGAACTCTGTTATTGTGTTTCGAGATCAAATTTTAGATTTTCTCAATCCTGCTGCGTAAGTTTTAGTCATCACTTAATACTAAATATTTGATTTACAGCGTGTGAATGGTAGGCCATACATCAGAACAGATTACCAGTCTTGGGTCACTCATGGTCTTCTTGGCGATCGGTACGTGAAATTCAACTTGATTTGTACATTTTGTATCTTTAAACCAACTATTTGCTTGAGCAGACGCTCTCAGTACACCTTAGGTGGACATATCATTGCATATGACTTTATACGAGCAAATTTTGACCAAACGTTAGGTCACAAGTTGATGACAGCTTCTCCTACTGAACGTATAAGAAAGGTGCATTTGTTTTAAACTAATAGTTGAATTGGTGAAGTGAGGTAAAGTTCTGTTCAGGTGGCAAACTGCATTTTTAAGTCCATTTTGTATGTTCACGTTATACAACTGTCACTGATAGAAGACATTGTTGTACACTGTGATGTGATACGGGTTTGTGTAGTGTTTTGTAGCTGTATGGGTTTATTATTATATACACTGGGTTGGTTTCCTTGGCTGTCTGACAGAGCATCCAATTTGAAATATCACAGGAGTATCCCACTATTGTCTTTCAGCGTCCAAGAACACCTCTCACTAACACAGACAAGAAATTAGAGAAAAAGGTTAGCAGTAATGTCATGGTGTAGTCATAGAATTTATAGTTGGAAGATTACTTTGCAGGGTTTTTTTGGTGGAAAGACGGTTACAACTGTTGCAATCAGTGATTGTCAGACATATCATCATGGTGCAGAAGACAAGTTGATGTTGAGTAGAGATCAACTTTGTAAGTTGTTTGCTATTTTAGTTTTGTTTATGGTGATGTAGTGCTGCATTGATCAGTACTCGATGTTGAATTGGCTGTGAAGCGCTCAACAGCTCCACCAAGGATCGGTCGAGAGTCAGTGCTGCTTCAAGTAAATATTGCGTCTAACAAGACATGTCATTTTTAGTTTTTGGCTGATGTTCAAATTCCTATACTTTTTAGTACTGTGTAGACGTTCGACTTGATGATACTCTTCATGGGCTATTATTTGACTTGCTGTCTGATTCACACTTGCCACCAAATCCATTTCCAAAACTTGCTAACTGTCTCACCCAGCCATTGTTGAAGTATGTTATAGGTGTTGTACTGTTGATTGTATATACTGTACAGTATGTGCTTGATCAGTTTGGTCAGCGTGACATGAACATGATGTTTAGACTCTTTTAAATTTGTTGTCTATGAAATAGAAAATTGACAACAATAAGAGTGGGATGTGACTGGACTGCACGAGGGTAGGACATTTGTTAAGGGTATGCGTGTCTCATTGTGTGTTGTTGGTTGTCTAGAATGCAGCTGTGGCATGAAGCACACAGCAAGATATGCTCACATTTAATTTGTAAGTCAATAAGAGAGGATGCGAAAGGGCAGGAATACTTTATATATCACGTTCCAGAGTGCAGTGCTTATGGTCAGTTTTGTGCTATTTGCTATACAATGAAGATGTTCGCTTGTATTGTGTACAACAACATAGGACACTACAGCTCTTTGGCAATGATTAGTGCTCAACATTACAAAGTTGTTGCAAAGATTGCACTGCCATTTTTCTCTGCGAAAACTATAGCAATGATTGGCAACTTTAAGGTACTCGTAACTGTTCTACGTTTGTAGTTGATTTAGCTGGAGAAGTCTAATAGAAGACTATTACACAATTCGGACAGTTTAATTAAATAATTTATTGTGATTTTTTGTTGTAGTAGGTAAAAGACTGTTGATTGTGAATGTAGATGACTGTTGACACTGCAATAAGTGGATTCACTCATCTCTATGGTCGCATGTCACCATACCTTTTGAATGTCGACCTTAGAGAGCACATTTATGTGGAAGGTCCCAAGTTTAGTGAGGATGAAGTTTTGACTTTGTTTGCCAAAACTAGTAGGTTACATTAAACTTTAGAAACTTGGTGTCATTTTCATTGTATTGAGTTGTTTAGTTCTTGATGATGTAAATGAGCTGCAGTTTAAGAAGCATCAGCTGGTTACAGGTTGCTGTGAATTGTAATTTTTATGCAACTGCTTAATTAATGTAGCAAAGTACGTGCAGGTCTGGTTATTGGCTCTACAGAGGTGGATGTCTTTAGTATCATTGACTCCAACAAACGAGAGAATTATCGTGATGAAATTATAGATGTGGGTCGAAGACAACAATCTCTGTTTATGAAGGTTGGCAGAGATGACACCGATGGAGCCTTTTGTGTGGATTGTTCTAAATCACTATGATGTACAGGCATACCATGTTATGGACTGGCGTTATGTGTTAGTTGTCAAACACTACTGTCTGCATTATTTGACTGACTCGCACACAGAGTAGGAAAATTAATTACTACATTTATTGATATTTGCATCACTGCTTTACTTGTTCTGGTAGGTATGTAAGCTTCTTTCCTGAAAATCCTGTTGCTTTGTATCAAAATGTTTGGACACTTCAAGAGAAAGTGAAAGAAACACTGTTGCAACATGCAGTATTATTAGTTGAAGAAATGTGTGATTTGTTTTGTAGGCTATCAGGCATTTTGTGTATAGTTTGGGTTCGGATGCAGATGATCCTTTTGCACTTGTCACAACTACTGACACACTGAAATACATTGATCATCAACTATCTCAATGTATTGACAAGATGGATCTACTTGATGCTTATCGCTGGATACTAACAAGGGCTCTTGCATTGAAGGTTTACTGCAGTAAACGAATACGTGTTCGCATGTGCAGTTCTGTGTTATGATGATTTGTGATTTCAGCTATTTAACTGTTTGGTATTTGACTGCTTATGCTTCTAATATATGTAGCACATGGATGCGGGTGAGATACCTGAAGTGTGGAGGTTGCTACATGGTGTTGCTGGTCAGCTTGAATATCTCCATGTGCTTAGTACTGCCATGCAAGAACTCGTTCAGTATGAGTTGAAATGCTTGGTTGCTACTGGCACCAATGATGGCATGTTGGTAGGAAATATGGGAGATCTGGTGCAATAGATAATTAAGATTTAATTTGTTTTTGGGCAAGCAGGGTGTGGTACATGTGGACGGAGTGATTACAGGGAGAATGATAGATGCGTACAGACAGAAACTGGAAACTGTACTGTCTTCATCTTCTTGTCATATGGGAACAAGGACACTCATCAATCAGATGCAAGGTAAATACTACTGTAGTTAATGAACAAGTTTATGTGCGTGATTGTACATGTGGCCTTATAGCTGATTCCTTGGTGTGTCTGTCATTCTGCTAGACTGTTACTTAATTAATACATCTATTTTATCTGTAAGTTATTCTATATGAACATTTTGCTAACCATGTCAGTTGATCTGGCTGGCTAGTTGGCTGGCTGTTTTAGACAAATATTACAGGAGACACAAATTGAATATGTTTATGATCACTGAGTATAGTATTTTTGCATTTCACAATTAATAACAGTTATTCAGTGTTTTCTGCTGACTGAATTAGTTTTCTGTCCTCACTGCTCAGAAGTTCTGATGTGACATCTGAAAAAGAATAACTTCCCTTTCCTTCTCACTGTTGAAAACAATGATTGACTGTTTAGCTGTTGGCATTGTCTATGTTTTGTGTTTTTTTTCTTTGTTTTATAAGTATATCTATCTGTGTTTTGTTTGTTATAATATTTGTTTACACACTGAAACAAAAACAGAAGTGTGTGTGTTTTGTAGTCCAGAACCTTTGCTGCATGCTGGGTTAGATGAAAGTAGTTTGCATGCTTTCACCCTGTACCTAAATCTGCATTCCTGTGCAGCATAGCAATGGAACAGCACATGCACATGGAGAAGAAATGCGGGATTTTCAATTGCAGACTTGTTAGTGGTACATATGTAGCTTGTAGTTGTTAACTATAGAATTGTAATTTTTTGGTTATGGTGCTCTTGGTTATCCCCACGAGGAGACATTATTACTAGTTGGTGCCTCATTCATCCAGCAGTCATATCTGCCCAGCACAGCAAGTGGTATTCCTGTTATTCATGGTCGGCCGGTAATCCCTGGGGTATCCCATGCAGCACTCAGAGCCCTCTGCTGGCACTCTCATATTCTTAGCTTAAGTCCTATGCAGGAAATGATGCAGGGATATGGTACAGATTTTTTATGAATTGCTGTTACAATTTAGAGTGTACTGTTTTATCGTTAGCTTAGCTTCTTGTCTTTTGCCTGATTGTCTTTGGCAATGCTTTGTATGTTCATTTCTAGACAGATTGAAAGTTGTGATGACGAGGGATGCTACAACTTGTGCAACAGAACTGGTGATCAGTCCTCAGGTCTAACACCATCTATTGCAGCACTGCTATAAAATTTTCAATTGAAGTGGCACATTATTTGCTTTAGGCTGTTTCTGTGTTGAATGACGTGGATGTATCACTACAACCCATCATGGTCACATCTGCAGCAGAAATACATGCTATGTGTACCAACTCTCAACAGATTTTCCAGTCTGTCCAACGTGAGGCTATCAGTAGAGGAAGCAGACGGTCGGTAAACCAAAGCTATACCTGATGAGATTTGGTGTAATTTTTGTACTACATTGGCTTGTACGTTGTACATTGTTTATTATATTTGTTGTGCTTCGGGTGTACTATAGTATCTGAGTGGCTATATAGGGAGGATGTGAAAGTACAATGCAGCGTGAAGTAACGTTGCTGAGAGATTGCCACTCTGTATGACTGCATGTCCTAAATGGCAACAGAGATATTAGACAATGCTGCAGGTGTGGGCTAAGAACAAGTGAAACGAGCATTCAACTATACTGTCCTCACATGTGCAGTCTATATGTTAGTGTAGTTGCATTTACGTTTGCTATCTGTTAGTGTATGTGAGTGCTAGAATGCAAAGTAAGCGCTTGGAGGAATCGACGTTCGCCTGAGTAGCTGTTTTTTGGTACAGAGTAGGCACTATTTGGATCTTGTAGCTCATTCTTTTACAGCGTTTAGTAGCCAGCGTTATGGAAGTGTTAGGGCAGGAAAGCGTAACCTTGTACATAGATCTGTGTATGTAGCACATATACATATACATTGTATGTGCTTGCTACTACCGTGTACATCTAGTGTAACTGTACGTATACTTTGTAGGAGTGGCTTGACCCGTGGACCCGGCGCGTGTGATTCCTAGAATGTTAATTGGATCGAGTACTAGAATGCTAATCGCGAACTTCCCCTCCCCACTAGTACTGTACTTTCCATTCGCATTATTGGTGTATACAGTTATTGTGTTGTTGGGGGTTAGCTAGTAGAGATGTCTACAAATTCAGCAGAGCAGCGACATCTTCTTGCACGGGAAAAGGAGTGTGAAGGGCGTGATGGTTGTGACCGAAACAACGCGGCCGCAACCGAAGGCAGCTCGTGGATAGTCATGACTTCTCTTCTTGTGCTAGGCATCGGTATTTGTCTGGAGGTAGATTTTTTCGTTCACAGGCCAAATCCCGATGTCGTTCCTTCGCCTATCTTTCTACTAGACAAATTGGCTTACATCGAGGGGTTTGATATTGGTTGTATGGCTGTAGCAGTGATGTGGATCGTCTTTACTCTCGCTCGCTACTGCTGTTGCCATGAAAAGGAAACGCCGGAAAGGGTTTTTATTGGAAACTACCTCATTTACGGCCTGGTGTTTTTCGCTTTGGGAGGATCGTTTCTGGAAATACTTCAAGCGGTGTTGTTCTTCAGTTACCCTTCTGCCTCTGCGACTGGACGGGTGTACGTCTTGTCGAAAATAGTCTTTATTATAGCACAGGTTATCTTCATATTTTCCAGTCGGTACAGACACATTTTCACCAGGACATTGTTCAATGGAGTATTTCTGTTTCATATCATTGTCACCAACGTCATCCTGTATCTTCGTACATTTGTCGAGGGCAAACTGGAGAACGTTAACGAGGCAACCACTAATACTTCAAGTCAGAATGCATCATGTCATGCAAACATTTCACATCATGATTTCTGTCAGGCATACAAAAGTACAAGTAAATTCTTGGCTCCATTCTGTCTTGAGTTTGCCCTTACTTCTACTGCTTTGCTTGCGGAGCTATGGTTTCATCATGGACATGAAACAATTGATGAAGGACAGAGTGACTACAGTAACAATAATAATGCTGTTGGCCAGTCAGAACCCAGACAGAAGGAAGTATTGGGAAGTATAACATCAGCAAGTGTTCTTGGACTTTTTATACTGGGTAGCCTTGTTTGTATGTTTATCTATCTTTACTATGCTGGAGAAGTCAATGGGAAGTTTGTCTTTCGTGGTTATCGACTAATCCTTGTATCTTTGTTGATTGTGATCTGCCTCATTGGTCTTTCAACTCTCCATTGGAACTCTCGATTGAATAACAGTGTTGGACTTGATGAATTTCTGGTGTACTTCTCTCTTTTTGGTGTCTTTGTCATTAATGTACTAGAAATTAATGCTGCCACAGGAATATTTTATATTCACAAGAACAAGGTAAACAGTAGTCAACTGGTTTACATTCATAAGAACAATGAGGTAAACTTGAACAGTAGTCAACTGGCTCAGTTGAAGGTGTATGCAGAAATCTCCATTCTGGACAATATATTGTGGTGTATTCAATCTGCTCTGCAAGCTGCATTTATTACAAAAGCATTACATAGAGCACCTCGCAGGATCAAACTGGCAAATACATCGTCATTAGCAGTGATTTTAATATTTTGCAATCTTTGTGTTTGGCTGATGGACACAATTGACATGGAAGATACAGGAGACTCAGACAGCATTTATAGTAAATCAAAGTTTTTCCAGTTACCTGAGACAATGTATGGTCCTCTTCATTGGCAATTGGTAAAGTTAGTCATTTACCCGATACTTATCTTTTTTAGAATTCATTGTGTTTTCACCTTTTATAGAGTTTTTAATAGTCACAGAACTTTAGGTTAGATTGTTTGCATACAGAACTTGGTACTATCAGTGGCTTTAGTCACATTATCTAAGTGCATGACATGATCGAATTTGGTGTATGGTTTGTAGGTCAATACATCTTCTATGCTGGAGATTCTTACCACTTGTAGGTCTGTAGGGTGTAGTACGTGAAATGAGCTTGGACCAATGGTACTTTATCTAGAGCCTTACATGTTGGGCTATTGCAGAGGTATTGGCACAATTAATTAATTAATTAAGCCTTACTTTTTTAAGTAGACGTCCAACAAATATGATTTAAAACCGGTTCATTTGTTCTGGAGGACCATGCAATATATTTAATGAACACGGGTAGTTTAGATAATGATCGATCTAGAGAGTTACAAAAAAATTTGCTCGCGCCTATCAATCGAAAGTGCGAGTCCGACACCAATTACTTCCTTGAAAGTGCGAGTCCGACACCAGTTACTTCCTTGAAAGTGCAGGAATTTGTTGTTTCCTGTCGCATGACGCATTGCGCAACTCACCCACGCATTTGTCTGGAATCTATGTATCTAGATATACTGTACCATATCATACAGCTGCTTTACTGACTGCTAGTACATGTGTTGGCCCGATGGAATCTCTTCAACAAGAGTCAGCAGCTGCGGGCTTCGTTCAGCCCCTGCTCAAAGGCACAAGGGCTTCCATCGAGGTGGCCAAGGCTGCAAGGAATTCGAAGTCGTCGTCTATGAAGAACTTTTCAGCTGAAATGACTGGCTGGATTGCAGTCAGCTCTCTTCTGATACTCGCTCTTGGAATTTGCTTCGAAGCAGACAGGTTTCTTATGCTCAAGCAGTTTCAGCCATCATCCCTCCAAAGGAATGAGACGGCGTTGCTAGAGTTCCAATCCGCCGAGATTTTTGATGTGTTAAGTATGTTGGTCTCCATATCGTGGATGATTGGTGTCCTTGGTTTGCACTTTCGCAGTCAATGGAGTTCAAAGGAAAAAGAACAGAGGAAGCCACACATTGGAGCTTACCTCATCTATGGCCTTTTCTTCTTTGTACTGGGCGGGACTTTTCGTAATATTTTCCGGTTGCTGCTCTTTTTCAATAATGAAACATACAACAGTGGTCGGGTCTATCTTCTAGTCACTATCTTCTACATCATCTTGCAGGCTTTTTTTATTCATTGCAATAGGAGACAGACGTTGTTCAAACGACACTTACTAAATGGAATCATCATTTTCCACACAGTAGTCACTAATGCAATTCTCTATCTCAGAGTGTTCTTTGAAAGCAAACTGGACATTTTGAGTCCTAATGGATCTGGAGATGCCCATAAAAGTGATGAAGACAAATATACTAATGATATTGTCAACATGTATAAAAATTCCAGCATTTTCTTGAATCCCTTCATGCTTGAGTTTGCTCTTACAGCAATAGCCATGTTGGCAGAGCTGTGGTTAGAAGGACATGAGCAGGAACCTATTGCACTTAGTCAGCATGAATTGGCACAAGTTTCTTCTACTCAGTATAGAACTATGAAATTGAAATCAAAGAGTCAGAGTGAAGGTGAAAGTGAGTTGTCTACACCTGAAAAGATCAAGAAAGCTGCAGGAGCTGTTGTTGTAGCACTGATTGTATTTTGTAGTTTTATCTTTATGGTCATTCTTTTCCACTTTCTCGATAAAGAAAGCAACCCATCTATGGTGTTTCATATATTTAAATTGACTGTAATCGTCATTATGACTGGTATCTGCATTGTTGGTCATGTCATTCTTCATGGTAACCCAGCTCAGAAAGGAAATGGTCCAGGGTTGGATGAAGTCCTTCTGTACGTTGCCATCATGGGATCGCTGTGTATCGCAATTCTACACATCATTTCCAGTATTTCAATGATTAACAAAACTGAATATCATGATAGTGCATGCCTACTTCTGGTTGAAAGTATTTTATCAATTATTCAAGCAATTGTCCAGTCCACTCTGATCTCTAAAGCATTACACAGAGACCCAAGGAATCTGGCTGGCTGGTTGAAGGTATTTAGTCCTTGTCACCTTGCCATTGTTTTGGCTGCTTTCAATCTTGGTATGTGGTTACTGGCAACAATCACTTTGGAGTCTATAGGTGAAGATAGCATATACAATCAATATCTGTCAGAAAACTACAGAAAAATCGATAAACAATTCTATGGAAAGCAAACTTGGTTGTGGGTTAGACTCTTACTGTTCCCAGTGATTGTTTTCTTTCGCATACATTCTTTCTTTACGTTATTCAGAATATTTGATATTCACAGTCATATTGCATTGAAAACATAGTTATAGTTTTTAACTTTTAGTTAAATTAATTAATGTTGAAGTGTGAAGTTGATGTTGAAGTGTGTCACTTCAGTTTAGCAAAATACAACATCTAGAGCTTTGTGCAGTCGGTGTTTTGTTGCTTGTGTTTATTAACCAATCACACACACACACACACACACACACACACACACACACACACACACACACACACACACACACACACATGCACGCACACACACGCGCACGCACACACACAATTTGTAAAGTAAGATATTACAGTTAATTAAAGTCACATTACCAACAACACCGCTAGCTGTCAAACTTGTAAATTATTATTTATCCCAATCCCAAATTCCTCAAGCTGAAATATTAGTTCATTGCCGAGCGTAGTTTAATTAATCTTTATTCCATTCAATAAAAGATGTCACACACATTTATGTCCAGTCCAGTTTCCCCACATAATTGCCCAAGCAACGAGCATGCATGTACAACTACTGTACATTCATCTGATGTATTGTGTATTTTCCAAATTCAAACAAATATCTGTGAAACTTTACGATACAACAAAAGACTAGACTGCGATGTAGTTCTAAGTGTACTCTACGAGGTCTGCTGTATCATTTACTGCTACAACTACAAACGTACGTACATGCAATTTCATAAATTCAGGATTTCACACAGTACCAATCGACTGCATGTCCAAGTCTCCATAACGTACAGACGGTTCACCACTCTATACCCAATCTCAAACGTGCAAAGGTCGCATTGCACGCGCAGCAGTGCATGCTATGAATCACTATCAGACTCTACTCTGTTGATCATGTCTTCCAGCACCTTTCTCCACTCGCGACTCTCAGACTCAGTATCAGTAAAAACGCGAAACGTGCGCTCAGGAGTTACTATTCCGAACGATCTCTCTTCGCCAGCGGAGCCAGGCCAGCCGGTAGAGCCAGCCAGATGCTTTGGAACGACGGCAGTTGCAATTGCCATGTCAACAGTTCCTTTCGGCGAGCTTAGAAGGCGTTCGTTAGCGTAGTAACTGAGAATACGACTGTCGTAGAGAATAAACCAGCGACGACGCCACGACTTGCGTACAGCTCCTAATACAAATAGACGGGAAGGTGATAGTAACGGTTTGTATGTGAGAAGTGACATCAAAATTATCAACAATCGCATACCTTCTTTTGTCATCCATCCTTCTTTTATAATCGAGGTCATAACGAACAGTGAATGACGAGAAAGGACGCCAACAGCTTCCTCGATTTTTTTTTTATCTAACGAGACAAATTGCGCATGCCCAATATTTCTATTAAAAATACTATTTATTAACGTATTTCTGCTTACTGTAGGCAGTCTAGTAGTATGCTTTAATAAACTGGAGTGTATATGATTAAGAAGATTACTTCAAGCAGCGTTTTCTGAGAAAATCGCACTTGTCACGTGTTGCAAACATCCGGGTGTGTATTTAACGTGCGTTAAATGGCGGATGAGTTTGAATCTACGTTGACGGGACTGTCCACGACTCGGTCTTACAATACGTCGGCTATTACTCATTCTGAAAGTGAGTTGGAAACAAGCGGCGCCGAACTAAATGTTACTCGTGACGAACTGGAGAGACGTCAGCTTTTGCACACAGTTCAGTTGTTGAGACTAGAGATATCTCAGAAATGTCTGCTGATTGAGAACCTCAAAACTGAACAATCGAGTCGAATAGATGAGCTGAAGGAGCAGCTTGCAGACGCAACGCACGCTAAGCAGTTGCTACAGTTGAAACTCGAGAACGCCATTCGAACTCACCGAACAGATTCTCGACGTTTGCAGGAAAAAACGCAGATAGAGATTGCAGCACTGAAGGAAAAACAAAGTGAACTGGAGAGGAAGCGAGTGGAAGGATTGGAACGAGGAGCAGATTTTCGAGGTCGTGTGTGGGTATTGACAGAAGAAGAATATGATGAATTGAGTAGGAAAGAGCAGTCTGCTCTGAGTTTGAGTGAAGAGCTGCAACTTCACGTGTATAGTCTGTGTGCTCCTTTGAGAGTAGAGTGTATGCAGTTGAGAGATCGTCTCGAACAGACTGATGCCCAAATGAAAGAGAGGGAACGAGAGCTGGATAACAGTTGTCGTGTCAGTCGTGTGTTTAGTTTTCGAGTGTCAGAGTGATAAGTTGGCTTTTTGTTGTGGTTTTAGGAGTTGAACGAGAAAGCGTTTGCTTTGTCCGAAGTTCAACGAGAATGTGAGAGATATCAAACCAACGTCGTACATCTGGAGAGCCAAATACGAGAAGCAGATTATAAGCAGACGAATTTTGATCGAGTCAAAAGGTGAATGAAACTTATTGAATCAAATTATGTGTTTTATAAATACTGATTGTGAAGTACTTTATAAATATCTGATTAGCTGTAAAAATCACAGACTAAGTTTCTTCTTAGACTTTGCAACCCACTGCATTATGCAATAACACAACTACTTTGTAGTGTTAGCATTTCAACTTTTTGTGTTATTGCATTTTCATATAGAAGAGTCTCAAGAAAATATCTTTTAGCTAGAGCCACGCCTCTTCCATTTCAAACTTTGGCTTTGCAATGCTTCCCAAAACTCTAATGACTTTCTTGATTTTAGTAATGAAGAGAAAAGCTTATGTGGTTGTGTTAATTAAATGGACGCTTTATGTAACTATAGTGAACGAGATCAACTTGAACGTGAATGTGCACACTTGAGACATTCTGAGTCATTGATAGAGGCCTCACTTACCAACTGCCAGAAGGACAGAGATTCGGCTCAACATGAACTGCTTGCTAGGCAGCAAACTTTGGCATTACTAACTCAAGATAAGGAATATTTGACGAGACAAGTTCAGGATTTGACAGGTCGATGCCATCATGCTGAAGAGAGGGCTGACTCTTTGAATGGACAACTGTTGGAGAGCAAGAAAGCACGAGAAGATTTATATGAGAAATTTGTTGTGTCTAGGTAATGTTACTCTATATTATAGCTGTGTGTGTGTGTGTGTGTGTGTGTGTGTGTGTGTGTGTGTGTGTGTGTGTGTGTGTGTGTGTGTGTGTGTGTGTGTGTGTGTGTGTGTAATTTTCTGTGACATGGTGGTGAGTTGCTGATCTGTGAAGAGAGCAATCAAAGTCAGAGTATGAGAGGAAACTATCTGACGAGATACAAAAGCTTAGAAGTCAGACTGCTGTGGAATTGGATCAGGTCAGGACTTCACTGAAAGACATGTATGAAAGGGAGAACAGGTAGGATATTTTTGAGTTTACTTTTTGCCTGCTACTGTGACATAATCAATAAGTCAAAGATGAACTCATGCAAAATACAACTAAACAACCTTTTCTCAGCAGCCATGGTTTCATCGAGACATTATATGATGACATTCCCAGTTTGAATAGATTAACTTTTTAGATATACTCTCTCTCACACATAGAAAGACAGGGACTAGCAGACAGGTGTGCATATGCCAACAATAGATTGATTGAGCAGCAAATAGACATGTGAACATAAAGATTGAGGGTTGGAAGGATAGGCAGACAGACCAGGATAGACATGATCGGCACAGACGGCTAGAGATTATGGTTGACAGACTATTACTAACTTATATTGGCAGAGTGTCGCATCTAAGAAGTCAAGAACAGACATGTCTTTCGTCTCTTTATCTACAACAGGAGTCTTCATGAAGCACGTGATTTGGCTGTCAGTGAAAAAGAGAACGCAGTTCAGTCACTGCATGAATCTCAAGCAAAAGTGGAGCAGTTGAGTCTTCAGTATGGACACTTGTTGCTTGTGTCCATGCCAATCATTACAGACGTGTTTATTACTAGAATGCGTCATTTACAGCTGCAGCTAGACAGTAAGACTGGCGAGCTACATAGCGACCTTCGACTGAAATCTTTTGAGACAGAGAAGGCTCAAATGTTACTGGAAGAACAGTCAATAAATCTGAAGAAGCTTTGTATGGAAAATGACAAATTGAAAGAAAAGCTTGAGGTACACAGCTAACCAACCAGTCATGCAGTCAAAATGCAGCAACTGTCTATTGTCAGTAATACAGATTATGTAAATCATCACAACACAGTATTATACGTTAGTGTGTTTTCCCATAGTGTTTGTCTACAACTTGTAGGTCATGTTATGATATTGTAGTTAGTTGTACTCTTGTTGCAGCGACAGTGTATGTGATACAGATAGTCTTACTAGTGGAGGACTTTTTGCTGAAATTTTTTTCTACACTATAGTATAGGATCTTCTAGAGAAGATTGTCAAGCAACATATTTCCATGTGTATAAGTATGCACTTTGTATTTGTTGTGTTTGTGATGCTAAATGCCGCTTGTGTTGATGTGCACTGTAACAAATAGACCAACAAGTGTGATCTAGATGTTATGTTGTAGTCATGATGTGAAGATTTTTCTGTGTGTTGGTTTGCATTGTGATGTTTGGATGAATGTTGTTGCAATTCAGAGATGACACTAACATGTTAATGGTGATTTGGTATTCTAAAATCATTGTGAAATGAATGTCACTGTGTTCAACTTACTTAAAATTGAATTGTTATGAATTATGGTAAGAGAAATTCTTTAGATAAATAATGTCTTATTTTGTTATGTTATGGTCTTGTCAAGGATTTGTCATAGATAAGGGTTGTGATATTACGCTGAGTTGTTACCATCGTGTGTGTGTGTGTGTGTGTGTGTGTGTGTGTGTGTGTGTGTGTGTGTGTGTGTGTGTGTGTGTGTGTGTGTGTGTTGAGGGTATGTTGTGCTTGTAGGTTTTGACACGTGAATTTTATACTCTTCAGTCATCATCAGACAAACATATTGCAGAATTAGAAAATGAGTGTTGTCAACGTGCAGAGAAACTTGGATCGTATGAGAAGGTGGAAAGAGAGCTCGATGAAGTTGTCATGCAGGCAGCTGAAGGTTTAACTGAAATTTCAATTTAACATGATTGTAGCTTGACTTGTCGATGGTGTAGTATCTGATAACGGTGAGGCAGAACGAGTTCTATTCTCTTATGGCTATGGAGCTAATGTACCAAGTACAGCTAAACGACGGCTTCAGCAGAGGTATGATGATCTAGTGAAACACACTTGGCTATTGGTTGAGGGAAAATACATGGTTTATTATATAGCATTTTAATTAGAAATGTTTGCTAATGAAGCAAAGTATAACCAGTAGTTCAAAGGGTACAGTGGACATTGTTCAACAGACAGAGAGATATGAAAAGATGGTGAGATATGTAGACACAGAATTGTAATGATTACTTCTCATAATGAATACACTATGACTAATTATGTGATTATTAAGGCACTAATATTATATGTGAATATTTGTGTGAGGTTAGTAGTTAGTTAGTGATATACATGATGTACTAGTATGTTATCAATTGATTAGTCTCGCGTAGCCAGACCTTAACCCTGCCCTCAACATGTATTGCAAACAGTTGCAAGACGGTGACGGACACTGTAATTTTAGTGTTCATTTGGCGCAACGAGTTCTTCAATTAGAGAGAGACAATACAAGCCTTAGACAGGAAGTTGAACAAGGACAGGATGATTACAAACAACTACAAGATGAGGTCTTAATTAAGTGAATGTGGCTTGAATGTTTTTCCTTTGTATGTGCCATCTGAAACTGTTGTAGTTAGCAGAAAGTCGACAACATTTGGATGAGTCGAGACAACCTTACTCTTATCTGATTGAAAGTATGAAGTCTCGAGATGAACAGATCAAAGTGCAGAGACTAAAGATGGAGAGCTTGGAGAATGAAGTCAGGTGCGAAACATGATTGGTGATAAGATCATTAGTTTATAAATGTTAGGTTTATGCAGGAGGTTAAATGCAGAACGAAGTGAATTAGTAAGATCAAAGAATTTGATGTCTGCCGATTTGGAGAGACTTCTTAGTCAGAGAGAGGTGAGAGGCCAGTAACTGTGTGAGCATGAAATGAATATCACTAGAGTATCAAGTGTTAGCAAACTCATCCAATGTTCTTCCATTATTCACAGCCAAGCTAGTGTACAGCTAATAAGCAGGCTGTTTGCTCATAGGTGAAAGATGCATAAATATTTAGCTATTGATTTTCTCAACTATTAACTAATGGGCTATTGTTTTCAGATTCTGAGTTGCTTTAATTAGTTGAGCACACAGGTTACTGTTATTAACCTAAGGTGCACATGCGCTAGGGTTACAGTAGTGTATCTGTAGATGGACAGACCAATTAGAATGGAGCGCATGCGCTGATTGTTATATCTGGTGTTAATAATTAGCATGCCAGATGTTGACAATCCTACCTGTCAGTCAATGTGTTCAGCCCCCTTCTCAGGCTCTTCATTCATCAGTAGGTGTGCAGCAGCTGTTCTGTAACCTAAGCTAGCAGCCTGAGGGTGTAGCACTTTAGTGCTTCTTCATTTAATTAGTATCCTATGTTGTATAGTGTTACATACATACCAGTCGACATTAATTAAGGCACATACATTAGGATTCGAGTATGGGTCACTATTATTTCAAACTTACCAGATCTGCAAGTTACTATTCGGGATGGTCAATAAAATAACGTGTGTTATGTGTTATTGTTCATGGGAGACATATGACTAAAATGAGTAGACACAGTCGAGATTACAGATTGTGAGTACGTGATGCTACAGTTATACATCTCTGGAAAAAATTATAAGACCAGATGCATTTTGACTACGTAAGTGGTTTGACAAATCAGATTGAGCAATAATGATTATCTATAATATTTAACCATTACATTTTTGATAATGAAATGCAGACAAAACAATAAAAATAGCGTTTTAGCAAAAGAAGTTACAGAGACATTACCCGGTCTGAAATTGTTTTACTAAGTATAACTACATGCTATGCAAAACCCACAATTTAAGTTTCATTTCTGTACTATATATGGAGTAACGTTAAATGCTATTTTTAACTAATACTACCATGCCGAAGAAGAAGCAATTGAGTTGTAAAACGAAGACAGCTATCCTGGTACTGCTGAAGGAAGGCTACAGCGAGCGACAAGTTGCTTCCAGACTCAAGATTTCCAAAACTGCTGTTCACCAGACAAAGGAGAAAAAGAAAACAACTGGAGCAACTGAAGTGCAACCAGGCCGTGGCAGAAAACGTCTCTCTAGTGCCAGGGAAGACCGCTACCTCATCCGAAAGTCTCTCTCTAATAGACGACTGACTTCAAGTGACCTCCAAAAAGAGTGGAAATCTGGGTGCAATGTCAACTGTTCAGCCAGAACTGTTCGCAACAGACTCCTTCAAGTAGGACTGAAGTCCCACAGAGCAAGAAAGAAGCCGTTCATTAATGAAAGACAAAGAAAGCAAAGACTCAAGTTTGCAAAAGACCACAAGGATTGGACTGTTGATGACTGGAGCAAAGTAATCTTTTCTGACGAATCCAATTTCCAGCTTTGTCCCACTCCAGGGCGTTTGATGGTTCGTAGAAGGTCAGGAGAAGCGTATAGACCAGAATGCCTTGCCCCAACTGTGAAACACGGCGGAGGATCGGTGATGATATGGGGTTGTTTTAGTAAGTCAGGAACTGGCAAAGTCCGACTCTGCGAAGGACGCATGAACCAAGCCAAGTACAGGGTTGTTCTCGAAGAAGACCTACTTCCATCAGCTCAGATGTTATACCCCAACTCTGATGACTGGATATTTCAACAAGACAATGCGCCATGCCACACAGCAAAGTCTGTAAAGTCATGGATGGAAGAAAAGAACATCAGGATCCTGACTTGGCCAGCTCAATCTCCAGATATTAACCCAATAGAAAACCTGTGGAATACCATGAAACGCAAAATGGAGAATCACAAACCTTCAAACAAAGCAGAGTTGTTTGATTTTCTACGCCTGGAGTGGGAAACGATCACTCAAGATGAATGTGAGAGGCTGGTGGAAAGCATCCCAAGTCGAATTCGGGCTGTGATTAAAAACAGGGGCTTTGCCACAAAATATTGAGTGTTTTTCGTACTTTTGTAGTTGCATATTGCTGTTAATGTTGGTTATTGTTATTTACTGCTTATTGTATGTTTATTTATTTAGTAAATCTTCTTCTAACAAATTGTCATGTAATTTGGTAGATTTTTGGTTGATACATTTTCAGATTAATATAAGCATATAAACAGGCATGTCTTACAGCATCTTAGTATATGAACCAAACTGTTATAAATGACAGTGATAGCCCTGGTATCAACAAAATGTGGTACATTTGTAACCCTAAACCCAAAATTTGAAGGGTGGTCTTATAATTTTTTCCAGAGATGTATACTAAGTACATCATCACAATTTGTGTTTGAGTTTAATTAGTTAACTCCATAAATTCCATCACTCATGGGTAACTTCATTTATTTCGCAGGAAATGGCAGTCATGAGACAGTTACTTGGCGGTTTACACAATCAAAGAAGTTACCCTAGCAGAACTACCGACGTTCATGGAGCATCTAGTACTGCAGTGCACATGCCACCGCCGACTGTCTTGGTATTGTGATAGGTAGTTGGTACCAAACTGTAATAATAAGTGGCAGAATTATGATGTCTAGTCAAGACGGGACCCTCCTGACTGGTATCGAAGACTGAAACAAATGTCAGCACCTGTGAAATTGAAAGGAAGGTGAGGAGAGAGGTCTCTACAATGTGAGTATAAATGGAATGTTTAGATCTGTAGACCGTTAGGCCACTAGTGGAACAAGTCATTGCAAGTGGCCATCGAACGTCGACAGAACTGTCAACAAACTAACTATCGTTTGCTCTTTATGATTGTACACTTGCATACATAGAGAATTACTCAGAGCATGTAGCATGGTCTGCATTGTATTCATGTATTACACAAGTTATATGGACTTGAGGGTAGAGAGTGGTGAGTGGTGAAGACATAGTGTCAGCTCTCAACACCTTAGCAAGCATGACGAAAAGAGTTACACTCAAGACTTAAGCTGACTGAAAGAGAACAATCAAAAGGGAACACTGTTGGAGATCTGAAGTATGAGTATGTGATACGTGATCCATACAATCATGGAATGAGAGTGATTGCTTTGATAATGTTAAATGGATCACATGGACAGCTGTGGACAGTTTAATTTTGCTCCAGCATGACGCTTAAAATGGAAGTTGCACAACATGTACACAGTAACAGATGAGATGTATGTGTTTGGATTGATTGTGTATCATACATGTGACGGTGTGTGTGTGTGTGTGTGTGTGTACGCACGCACGTGCACATGTGCAGTTAACATTCGGTGCATTCCGGCAGTGTGAGACAAGTACACTAAATTGGATTTGATGTTGATGTTGTACATGTAAAGAATATAAACAATAATGTCATCTGCACATGGACTTACTCACCTATTGTCTGTTAGTAGTCTCTTGATTTGTACATACTATTCACCATTTATTCTGGTTACCAATCTTCTATTTATTCTTTCGATTCTCGTGTGTCCAGCGTACTTTAGCTCTGTCAACAACGTCATTGAGTGCAAACCCATATCTGATATTATCCTAATGGAACAAACATGTATATGCTTGTCAATTGGATGACTAGTGATGGACTAGTATGTCGATTGTTTATCTTACTTCAGTGAATTGAAATGTCTCCACTTGCTTCTTGAAAAATGCTGGTCGTCGTGCTGTTTCTTTGCCATTTTCATACAAAATGATTGTTGGAAGTTGCTTTGTTCTGTGTGACATATCTATGCTGTATCTAAAGGAGGAGTTGTTTGGCAATAACCACACACACACACACACACACACACACACACACACACACACACACACACCAGATCCTGGCATACTGTAAATAAAACTTTCATTTTTCTGCCATTTTGGCATCACGAAACAAGCATAGCTAAAGCATCCTTGCAATAATGCCATACTGACAAGGCAGCTTTCAGCCAAAAATAAATTGCACTTTACTGATGCTAATCAATATTTGCTGAAACAATATGAGAGCAAATATGTCATTTGCAGTGGTTGTGGTTGTAATTACTAAAAAGCACATCAGAGGAAACTGCATTTGCTTATAAACTAAAAATTTTAGTCATACAACTTCAGATATGCTAACCAATGATTGTGCACAGTTCCATTCACTTGGAGTCTGCAGAGTACATTGTGATGTGAATTTTGTATTATGTGTGCATTAGCTACTAAAAGCCTTCCAAGTACATGCTTGATCATATTGCGTTTGGACATACCTGCTAGAACTCTGAGATGTCATCTACACCACATTCATGACAGCACCATTAATTTACTTTCAGGATCCGCCTGTCTTGCTATAACTGTTAGTCTATGGTGCTCATGAGGTTGATTGTGCAACAAGCATTTCAGTATATACTTGCAGTAATTTATTAGATTGCATGTAATGATGAGCAGCAATTTACCTGTCAGATACTGCAGGATACCGACTGATGTCCATTCTTCCAAACTGAAAAGATTCTGTAACATATCTACAAGCCAAACCAACTACAAGTGTGTGTGTGTGTGTGTGTGTGTGTGTGTGTGTGTGTGTGTGTGTGTGTGTGTGTGTGTGTGTGTGTGTGTGTGTGTGTGTGTGTGTGTGTGTGTGTGTGTGTGTGTGTGTGTGTGTGTGTGTGTGAGTATGAGGTTACTGGTATCATGAGCACTAATTATTAAACTCCCTATTATGTATCTGTTTGAGTCATACTTATCTGCCAGTTTGGAGAAAACATTTGTTGCCTTTACAGATGGAGGAGCCCAGGGAGCATAAAACAAGACAAGCCATGTTTCATGTGAGTTTGTAGATAAGACTTCCTAAATTTGAAAGTCTAATTAATTAAACAAAATACTATATGTATCGTAAAACTGTGTTAGCACTCTACCTTCAAGGAAGAATCAGTGAGCTGCTTGACTTTCTCGCTTGGTGGGAGTGGCTTCTCAGGAAAGGCCAAGTAGAGAACTACAGTAACAAAATCAGACCATAAAATTTGTACATACGTTTATTAAATAATTAGAGCCACGTGACATCACACCTCAAAGTCATTATTAGATTTAGACACACATCAAATGATAAAGTATCTGAGCAATGTAATCAAACAGCATGTTTAGCACTTATTATGCGATTTGCAACAAGAAAACCTAAACTGTGCCAGCTGCTTAGACCACAAAAGGTCTCCTCATACAACCCAATAAGTTAACTAAGGTCATTTAAGATACTACGACTCGTCCAATGTCTCTGCAATTTCTTAGTATTTATTGAAAGTACACACTCTTTATGTTATCTGCATTTTGTACATTAATTAATTAATTAATTACAAATTTGGGTGGACACTTTCTTACCTATTAAGACTATGCTGTACCATGCGGCTGCTTTTATAGAAGCTCTACCGAACAAGAAAATGTTGGCTGCCTTTGAAAATATGATGAGGACGTCCAAGTAGGTACGCCAATCTCCTGCCAAACAACACACCAAACATTTAACAATCTAGCACACTTATACGTGCCAGCTAGCACTAGTCACATCTGCTTTTGTTAATTAAACATCATCAAAGCCATGACAACATAAAACAAAAATGTGAACAACCGCAAAATAATTGATTCACAGTGTACAGTAACTAGAGAATTGTTAGTACATGTAGATAGAGACAAGGTGCATTAAGCTTTAAAGTAGACAATAGCTACGATGGCACATTTGTTGAGAGGTTTGTGATATATTCTACTGGCATTAATTGCCAAGTGTAGTGAGGCTTCTAATTCGGGTCGCACAATGGAAAGGGGCGTGGTCCTATATGGCAATCCTTCGAGCTCTCGGTATATATATAACAAGCTTTGGTCAGACCTAAAGCAAGAAGCCAGCATTCGTGATCATGCAAGGATGAATGCTATTTCAGCTCAACATGCTGGGACGTGGTTGCAGGCATTGCCTAATCCTAATCTAGGTCTTGGCATGCCCAGCAGGGAGTATATTATAGCATTATGAGTCTGGCTTGGTGTTGGCATCTTCCTTTCTTCGCCTAATTCTGATCTTTGTCTTTGTGGATCCTCGTTAGACGAATTTGGTGATCATCTCCTAGGGTGCAATCAGAAAACCAACTTGGTTATTAAACGACACGATGCCCTTTGTGACACACGATTTCACACTCTCCTTGTTGATGACTCCCAATGTCGACGGGAGCAGTGTTGTAACACTACATCTAATAGTAGACCTGGTGACATTTTTCACCCGAATTTCCAGTGTGGCTTGCCAACGTACTTTGATGTTTCAGTGAGAAATTCTCTCCAGCCTTCATATATATAATACAGGCAGCGAATCGCGCTGGAGCAGCAGCAGAAGCTGGAGTTTTGGAGAAGGACCGCCGTCATGAAGACATGGTGAAGGCTACTGGAAGTTTATTTGAACCACTCGTTGTTGAGACTCTTGGTTTATGGCATCCTCACAGCATGCGCATATTGAAGATAATAGCAAGAAAGACGGCATTTCATCGTTGTCAAACTGTTAGTAGAACGCTAATGTTTCTTTATGAAAGCTTTCTGTCAAGCTTTGGCTTTTTAATGCTAGACTAATTTTAGAACGTTTAGTAGAGACACAGTTGTTGGAAATAGTCTTATTCGTTCTTCTTGTGTCATCTCTTGTCTTCCTTCTTCTTGTCACTTCTCTGCTGGACAACATGGTCAGTCTAGAGTCTGATGATTGCTGCACCTTCACCTCGCTCTTCGAGCATATCGCGCTCTTCAGGTTTCTTCGGCGGTCTGTGATGTTCCTGCTGTCTTACTCTTTCTTCTTGTGTCATCTTGTCTTCCTTCTCGTCACTTCTCTGCTGGACAACATGGTCGGTCAAGAGTCTGATGTTTGCCGCACCTACACCCTGCTCTTTCAGCATTTCGCGCTCTTCAGGTTTCTTCGGCTGTCTGTGGTGTTCCTGCTATCCTATTCATCCTGGAAATTTTTTGTCGTCCTGTTCAAATGTCGCCTTGTCTTTATTTTCTCCTCTTCCCTGCTGGACAACATGGTCATTCAGGAGTGTGATGTATGCCGCACCTTCACCCTGCTCTTTGAGCACTCAGCGCGCATCGTGTCTATTCGTCTGCCTGTGCTGCTTCCACAGTGTCCTCTACTCCTGATTTGTTTTCTCATCATCGCACTTTCTACTTTCCTCTCTATAAATCTTTACAAATCATGTATTTCTGTCGTCTTTGGACCAGTAGTGCACTTGTTTGACATATCCAGTAATAATACTTGTCTTTCATGTATGTTTTTGTTTGTCCCATATGGAACATTTAGTTATATATATATATATATATATATATATATATATATATATATATATATATATACATTGATGTTTGTAGCACACTAAAAAGTGCAGTTCCCTTAAAGGGCAACACATACACGCCATATATATATCGTTTCCGTGTCCGACAACAGATCAGCATAGAAACGATTCGTGCAGCGAAGAAAAACCTCTAAAGTTCCGTCGCCCCATCCTTTTGTATTGTAGCTAGGGATTGTATGTACTTGACAACCAAGAAACACCTTTTATTAGCTGAATACCACCTACAGTCAACTATTCACACGTCCCATACTACAATCAATCCTTTACTACACTGTGCTGCATCTAACACTGTTGATAGTCTATGTCAGTAAATACCACACCACTGTCGTTACAACGGAACTGGGTGCATACCTAGACTGTACATTTCAATTGTCTTGATCACGATCGCAAAATGCCGACTACCTATACCAGGCCTAGAGACCTAATCTAAACTACTAGAAAGTTTGCATGTTTACTTCCCATATGACAGGATCCCATAGACGGTCAGAAAACTCCGTCAGACGTGTTACTCACCAACGTGAGGTGCCTCTAAACGGATACCATACAACTAGTTAATTAATTAATTGTAAAATTTGGGTGAACACTTTCTTACCTATTAGGACTATGCTACACCATGCGGCTGCTTTTATAGAAGCTCTACCGAACTGACAGACCTTGTCTAGGCTATACGGCTCTGTGTGTTGGTACTACCTCGTAGTTCCAGACCGTCTGCGCCTTACAAGCGGCGACGTACACGTACATTGTACTGTACTCACCCATCATTCGTCTGGCCTTCAACACCACAACACAACAAAGAAAAACGAAAATCTCCACTTCTCTCTAAAATAAGCAAATCTAGTAACGACAACAAGTAGAGCACTACAGAAACACAATCATTTACCGAGTCTAGTTCACATCGCTGGTCTGCGAAAACTATAAGACAAAGACTTGGTACAAGTCTGAAAAGAAAGTAAGAGCAGGCAGCCAATCCGTTAACGACATAGTGGACATTCACAACATCACACGAGACAACCGCCATTTCATCATTGATATAAACCACAACTTAATTTTGCTTTTAATTAATTTGGGAATTCTACATGAAGTATAACTGTTTTTGCAAATGAAATTTTTACTTAGCAAAATTCTACTAAAAGTTAGTACTATACGTGTACAGTATAGTACTAACTTTCTAGCGCGCACTTTCGGTCTGGAGGCTCGAGGCAGATCTATTCATCATTAGTATCAGCATTGTATATCATGCAGTACATTCAATGATTGGTTTTCAAAACGATCGCTTACCTCAAATAGATCACGTGGTTTAAGCTTTTCACTTTTCATTTATGTGCAGTTGATATCAACTGATGAATAAAATTTAATAGATTCCTAAATGAACGTAGTCTGTAACGTGCTAGACAACTTCCTCTTCCTTGGAAGCGCAGAGTCTCTTAAAAAACGGAATGTTTTGATGGAGAAGTCAATATCACTTGTTATCAACGCCACTGTCGACGTCCCTCATGCTACTGTTGACTCATCTCAACTGCAGGAAGTTGAGTTCTTGAGAATTCCAGTGACAGACAAACCTGATAGCTTACTCAGCTCACATTTTGACACTGTTTCCGACAAAATAGAAGAAGCAAGGTTATCAGGAAAGAATGTACTGGTTCATTGTCGTGCAGGCATAAGCAGATCATCGACTCTAGTTCTCGCCTATCTGATGAAACACAAGGAAATGACATTATTAGATGCGTACAGACATGTAAAATCAAGACGGCCGTTTGCTCAACCAAAGCCCAACTTTTGGCAACAGCTGATGGACTTTGAAAAAGAGCTGTTTGGAAAGAACTCAGTCACAATGGAAAAATTTACTAGAGAATTAACATGGGAATTTCTTAAAAAACACAGTGAAGCACAGACAGTCTGAACATTGTCTCTATAGTATGGTTATATGACAAGTATGAAGTAATAATTTTCTTGTTGCAAGACTTGTTGTTCAGGCTGGACTGTTGAACTCCGTATCTGTTTCTGATGTGGCACCTGGACTTGGCGAGTGGAGGCTTTTAAATTTTTGGATCAATTTTTGATTGAAAATAGAAACATTCTCGTCAGTGACCGTTGGTTTCTTCTTTATTGGAGTTCCACCGGGTGATCTAAAGATAACAACAAATGTAGTTAGCATTTATGACAATTGCAAAGCCAAACTTGGGTTTCACAATTTCTGTATGGAAGTGTCACTGCATGTCATTGGTTGTCATTTGACCAACAACATGCTATAAGCCGAGTGACTCATATGTGCAAGACTGGTTTGAGACTAGCCAGTCTTGTTTGTCATAGTTATGATGTTCAGAAAGGAGCCTTGTTATTGTGTGTAAATGAGTCTTGTTATACTTAAGTCACTGATTGTAGGTACAACACCTTACCGCATGGTTTCAATCTTACGAAGGCGCTTTCTACACTCTGATCCTTTGAGTTCATTAAGTAGGTCACAAGTGGCAAGCATTTTCCTAAAACACACAAACATCACCATAAGAATATGCGAACTTGTGCTATTACGACTGCAACAACTGTTGTTTCCCCTTGTTGACTGTTCTTCTTAACGGCCTTCTAGTCAAAGAAAAATCAGAAGAATTTCTTGGACTCAGTGGAGTTCTTGCCGCCTTCTGATTGAATGAGAAACAGGTTTGTGACTATTACTATAAAACTTCTTAATAGATTGACTAGAGACTGACTGTTGGACTTCTGCATTTTGGAGATGGTGATGACGACGTTAGTGGTGGAGGGGGTGGAGGTGGAGGTAGGCAGTGTTGAGCTCTTGTTACTAAGGGACTACAAATTGTAGGTGATGGGTCACGATGTTCTGACTTATTGATGGCTTTCCTCCTTTTCTCAACAAGTCTCTGTGAGCATCTCCTGCCATGTGTACCTTTTTCATCTAATAGATAAGTTTGTATAATTAGAATCATTCCATGCAGTAGTATTTGAATTAGGTGATCAAATGGAGTAAAACACAAAGACAATTAAAAGTGATGATGATATATAATAGAATTATGGACTGCAGAACAATAATTATATTGTATGTAGCAGAGTAAGTTTGAAAATTATAAACAAAAATGCATATATTAATTCATTAGTATAACAAGAAATTTTGTTAAGAACTGCATGTGTGTTTTTCATTGTGTGTGTGTGTGTGTGTGTGTGTGTGTGTGTGTGTGTGTGTGTGTGTGTGTGTGTGTCCAATTCATTCCCATTAATTAATTAATGCTGAAGCATATTGTCAATAAAGTTACATTAAATAATATTGATGTTTGCCAATAATATACCAAAACACAATTGCTGAGGTCCACATTGACTAGAAATAGTGTCTATCAGTTCAATCGCAGAACAGATGCTAATTAGTCTTATCCATGCAGTCCCTTCCTCTCTCTACTGTCAGTGGAACACAACAAGCACAGAAATCTCAAAGATACAACAATCCTACAGCTCATACTTTGTGCATATACAAATACACTGAGAATATCCTCCTTCGTCTTCAACAGCGTCTTTTCACAAACTTCATTTCCAACATCAAACGCTTCCTTTCCCTTCCACCAAGTCAGAAATTGCAATTTCAGAAAAGAAATTAACCCTCCATCATGCGCCTCGTCCTGCTTCTTTTTCTTCAATATATTATAAAATATCTCTGGTTTCTCATCAAGTTTGACCAACAGATCATGCAACGCTTTTTCTGTCGTGCTGCTTCCTTGCCGTTCGTACTCTTGTGTGTTTATTTGCCGGCAGTAGCAGCGACGCATTGGAGCAGCCTCGTCGTACTCGTCAATAAATGGAGCCGATTCGGTCATTGTCACGATTTGAATGCCCGCCGTACAGCCGGGAACTTGGCGTTTTTGTCAATTATAACGCACGTTAGTGGTTTTGTGTTGTCTGTGACCAGTTTCCCGCTAGGTAAAGGAAGTCTCCAGTAGTTTAGTTTTTTATTTGAGAATTTCGAAGGCGTTGGAGCACTAAAACAACTTTACTACTAAAAGTGTAATGCACTCGTGACATCGCTGAAGATTGAGTATCCGGGAATGAAAAAAAAAAAGATGGCGCGGCGACTGGTCACGAGTCTAGCTCATACTTGTACTTTACTGGACAGCGTTGTAGCTAACGCGCGCTATTTCATTTTGCGCTGTGCCTATCTCTTTGTTTCCAACTGTTTTCTGTCTAAGCGGTCTGACTGCATTATGGCAGCACGAAAACTAGTCAATGTACGCATTACCTCTGACACTGTTTGACCATGGTACGTCTATAGATTTGTGCTAGCACATACAAACTGCCACGGTGTATAGACATGTGCACCAAAGTTTGTTTTGCATTTCACAGGTGTTGGGTTGGCAAGCGTCATCTAGACCTTGCAACCCAGACTCTTAGGGACAAGCTAGATGTTCAGATCAAATGGATGCCTTACCAACTCAATCCACACATGCCAGAGGAAGGAATTCCAATGGAACGTTACTACACAGCCAAGTTTGGGGAACAAGGAGCTGCGATGGCTAGAGACATGAACGGATCACGATGCGGGAAAATGGGCAGAGCAGTGGTAGGTAAACACAAACGCAAATACGCTACATGCGACGGCTACAGTTTGCGTATGTAGACATTGCTCGTACACACACACACACACACACACACACACACACACACACACACACACACACACACACACACACACACACACACACACACTGAACCTGAGGCCGTCGATAGTCTCGCGTAGCCAGACCTCTTTCCGCCGCGTCATTCTTCCGGCCGAAATGACAAGCTGGTGTGTCTTCTTATCAATTTATTTTTTTGATTGTTGTACCAGGGATTGGACTTCAGTGGTGCAAAGATGGTTATTAATACAATGCGTTCCCATCTGTTGATGGAATGGGCTGCTGATCAGAGTCTGGAGAAGCAGCACAGTTTGGCAGAAGTTTTGTTCAAGTATGTAAGAACAGATACATGCAGATTCTAGATTTTGTTCACTTTTAACAGTTTAAAACTGTTGAGTACTCCATTTACGACAGGGTCTAAGACATCAACATGATTATCAGTAAAATAGTCGGTGATTCATGGCCTTAGCCAGCTTAATTCAGAATTGGGAGGTGCATAATTTACCAAAATTGACCAATGACGTCATAAAAACGTCACATGGTCTTTTTGGTCTTTTCAATTATATAAATACATATTAGAAGTTTGCATAGGACATCACGTACTTTGAATCGAAAGCTGACCTACACAGTTGAGCGGGCAGTTTATCCGAACCCCAGTCTACGGGCCTATGATTGTTACTTTTGGAGTAACATTTAATTAATTAATTAAAGTTGCTGACAATTGTTGCTACTGAGAGAGTCAGTGGGAAACCTTGCGATCTGTTGTAACTTGGTTTTCATTGATGCAAGTGTTATTGAATGTGTCTTAGTTTATACATGACTGGTATGTATAGAATAGACTGATGTGTATAGACTAGATTGTTTGTGCTAGGTATCATTTCGCGGATGGTCGTAATGCAAATGATGTTGATACACTTGTCTTGGCTGCTGAGGAAGCTGGTCTAGATGGAAAGAAAGCGCGAGAAGGACTAGAAGATCGAGACATTCGTAGCAAAGTGGATACTATGCTGATGGCAGCTCGTACTGTGAGAGGTTAGTTTCACCAAACTCTGAATGTTCGTGTTGTTTTGAAATTTTTATGATTTGTGGCTGTCAGGCATCACTGGCGTACCTCACTTTGAGATTACCGGCCCTAATGGTAGTTCATTTCAGATGTCAGGTGCACAGCCACCAGACAATTTTGTTCAAGTGTTTGAGCGGTTGCTATCCAAATAACAAGAAGGGCGTGCAGATCACTTGTGGCTTTGAGAGTTTCTTCATTTTGTTGGAATCGACTTATAATCTCAATGTTTTGGTATTGCTGCTAATGATGACTGTCTGTGTAAACCCATTGGGCTACAGACGGTTTGATGTTGTACAGTTTGTGCCAATACATCATTACCACACTCACTTGTGTTGCAATTAATCATTCCAACTGGGGTAGATGTAGCTCTCATAGATAAAAGAAATAAGAAAGCCATGGCCAGTTGAGAAGGCATCCCTGTGGAGTCAGGTTTGCTCATGTCAGACACATTGTCCATCTACCACCATGTGTAACATACTGCATGGTCCCCGTTAGCTCTAGAACACATGGGGCATTATAACGGAAACGCTGGTGCACAGATGACACATCTCTGATCTCTACAAACTTCAAATACAAAATAAATCAAACGTTACCTTCCCCTTATAGCAGCTACCAGTCAGGTACACTAAACTAAGACTACATACGCAAAAATACAATTTGCCATTATACTGGGCGCTTGGACAGCAACCACAATAAATAGCGGACATAAAATACATGGTGAAAGCCTAATAGACCTTTTGATTCTCCAATGAAATGTTATCTCTTTACTAGCAAATCAGGATACCTACTCTCTTATCACAGTACTTATACATAGCACAGAGTGAGGACTCTTCTTGTAATCTCTTTGAGCCAATACATACTTCTGTTCTGTTCATTAGTAGTTGATTTGATAAGAAATTCAATTGACAGCGCTGTCGAGTAGCTTGAGCAGTTCATTGTCGTCCGAGAGATCCCCAAATTCCTCAAGGGTTTCCAAGATGTTAAGCTATCAACAGAGAAATACCACTTATACACAAGTGATGACAAGCGTCTATGCCTATAGTCTGTGTTCAAGGTCAGTATGTCATGCAAATTTATGGGTCATCTGGTTGCTATTCTGGCAACCTTTGTCTGTTTATTAGTTGAACATCTAGTTAGATGACTTACATCAAACTGATCATCTGCTGGGAAAATTTGTACAGATAGTATTGGCGCACCGCCTACTGACATGTTACTAAGAGGTGCATTCGATCCTGGATTATCTGAACACATCGTCAACCTCTCCAGTGCCTCAACCTACAAAACGACGCTAACTACATCAAAACCGAACTATGACAACTCAACTTATAACACACCTGAGGGGTTCCCGGATTCGTTGACTGTAGCTGCAATTCTGTATCAACAATAGACTGCGAGTGACCAGGATTGCTTCCAGGCATAGAAAAGCCAGCACCAGGAGTGTTTCTACCACTGCCATCAGCTTTTGCAGTAGACAATGGAGGCGCATGTGACTGTGGCCCACTAGAGTATTGCATACCACTTTGACCAGGTGGAAATTGATGATTATGAAGTGACATGGGGGCATAGGTCTGCTGCTGTTGCTGTGTGGTCATCTGACTGGAGTTACTGCCATGAGGGTAAGGTGGAGGATAGCGTGCAGGTGGAGCAGGTCTTGGTGGACCTTCACCATATTGGGAAACAGTTTGATTGTAGTCGGGAGGAAAACGAACACTATGCTGATGCTGAGACACAGGAATTGAGTTGTATGGAGTTCCTCCACTTGGGTAGGGAACATTGCCAGATGTACTTCCTGGCCCACTAGAACCCTGTCGATACATCTGCATTGCTGTTCCATCATTCATCTTTTTCCGCTTTTCCCTAGACATGTCATCTGGAAAAGAACACTTTAGAGAATTGACTCAACAGTCACACTATTAAATCTTCATACCATCCGGTTCCTGCTTGATGTTTCCCATAACAGGTTTCCATTGGCAGTTGGGATCAATCATTACCTCCTCAACATCACGAGCACCAGAGCTATCAAGACAAAGAGTGACTTCGTGGTTTTAGCAACAAAAATTGTGTTAAATTTACTTGGACACTGTTGTCAGTATGCCCCAAATAAACTGGTCAACTTCAATCAGCTCAAGAGGCACTGGCTTCCTGTAATCAATAATCACATAAATAGAAATGTTAACACTGCTGTGATGCCACCTCTTACGAGCAAACAGGGCACTTCCATGTCCCTCGTTCACAATTCAATTGCAAATATGACTCCAGGTCAAAACACTGCACAAAATCATATGATTTGGTTGAAAAAGCGACTACTATTCTCTCTCACCAACCTGCACATGTCGACATTCCCTGCCTCGAGCAGGAAACGAGATTCGCCGAAAAGAGAGAGGACACTTTAGCGAGACTTTGATGCTTGTCTGTTCAACACCATCTTGACCACCAGTGAGGCTTGGAACAGTAAAATTTGAACGTACTACAAGACAGACTCTGAGACACACACACACTCCACTTATGAATGATACTCATAACCTACTTTTTTCAATGCATAATTCAACTCCAAGGAGACGCTTCTTCAAAAGACTTTGCAGCACCGAATTAATTGAAGGACGATGAACCAGTTGCAGTACAAAGAGATGTGACTATACAACAATGACCAACACAATACAATACGGCAGCTATAACAATCACCACTGCCAGACTTACACAGCAGCATGCAGTCACAGCAATCTGTATCGTATTCTTGCCTACTTGACACAACTTCTTAATGTACAAAGGCTTGTGTGCCATTCTTCCATCTCCCTAAATCCATAATAATGCAACAACAACTATATTACATATAGACACATTAATTAGTGCTGCTTTGCAGCATGAAATTTTATAATATTGTTGTCCATTCCTTTGTCGTTCATCAATGAATCAAATCTATTATAACAGTCTTTTTCCCCTTGCATTATATTTATAACTTGCACGGTCCCGGTCATACATACTTTGCTGCCTGCTCATACCCACCCGTTTGTTGACATTTGAAATGACTCACAGCATGAGTAGTTGAACACAATTTATCTGTTCCATTTCTACATTCATCTGTGACCCATTTAACTTGTCTTTTCATTTGTCTGCACTTTCTGTCTACCCTCTGTTGATCTGCCTGTCCAGTTTCTTTATTCATTAATCCACCAGTCAATTCATCTGTCTGCATAATTGTATGTCCATTTTGTTGCATCTACTGAGTACTCATTTGCCCCCAATCGTACTCTGTCTACTACCTTACTGTCCAACTGACTGTCCATTCTCCTTACTGATTCTACTCTCCGTTATTTTGTTATTCTCAACCAGCCGTCCCAATGAGCAACCATTCAAGGTTTACCAATGAGTGCTCTCATTAATGTTATGGATGTATCTCTACCACACAGCCAGCTTATTCAAGCTACAGCCTACAGGAAGTAAGGGATTCTGTTGACTGATTCTTTCCTTTGTATTTGCCTATTCCCTACCCCTTGCCTCTCCACAATGCATCAGTGTTTGTATTGTTCAATCTATTCATTATCATTATGGAAGAGAAGCATAACTTGTGGTTACATAAACACCACAACCTTACCCTCTCAACTGGTACTGGTTCTGCGTTGACGTTCACACTGACTGCAGTAGGCCAGTTCGTCTGTTGCAGCCTGTCTTCGTGATGGTAACACTTGAATTGTAATTCCAGATCAGACCTATCACACAAACTTGTTAGAGTGCTATCAAACAAGACTTCCTGCCTACTACCTACCTTGTAATCAGAGTCTTAAATACCTGCTCCTTCAATAAGAACACATGATTACTGACGGACAGATTATGTTGAAGTCTGAAGGGCATGAGTACAATGCCATCTCGCACAGGGAATGATAATCGAGCTGCCTCTGTATCAAACAGAAAAGCAACATAACTAACTACCCACATAAACACACAAAGTGGTACCACAAGCATTTAACATCTGTGATTGCTTTGTGTGCACAGCAAAGTAAGGTTGATGACATCAAATTACCTGTTTGCTTCAATCCTGTTTCTCCGGGCTTCTCATCAGGCACTATTCCCAACATTGCTGGATTAGGCTTCAAATCTACTCTCACAGCACCATTGGGATCAGTTACAGGAACTGGATATGGATGAGTTGGCGTGCCAGCCACTGACTCATGATTCATGACCCTTCCCTGTGGAACAGCCTGTCCTACTCCAGGCCCTGCATAAGGTGGTAACGAGCCTCTCCGTGTCATCTGGTTAGCCATCTGGTTAGCCATCGGTTGCTGAACAGATGTAGGGTAATGACCGTGAGGACCAGGTTGGGACATCACAAATCCAGTCGGTGGCTTTCCAGATGTGTAATGAGGCGACTGTGGTGGAGGTGCAGGGTACCCCGAGACAGGCTGCCCATACGTGCCTGGCTGCATACTCATCTGGTGCATATTATCCTGTGGTGGGTACTGATTTGGAAACGGTCGACTGACTAACTTTGGAGGTGCTCCCCGCTCAATGAATTGCATTGCAGGTAGTTGGGATGATGGCAATGGTCTATTGGGATCCGTGGGAAAGCCGGGACCATTCATTCCATCAGGAGTCATAGCGGTGCCTGGTTGTGGATTTCCACCGTAGCCTTGCACTTGACTGTTGACTTGTCCTTGAGGTTGCAAGTACGTCTGACTGGAATCTGGATACATGTAAGCTGATGGCTGTTGTCTTGCATATGCCAGATTGTGAGGTTGAGAATACTGTCTTATCTGCTGTGTTTGATATTGCAAGGCTCTCGGTTGAGGTGGCATCGGAGCTCGATTAAACCCGGGTGGATAACTGACCGGTTGCTGCATTGGCTGGACACTGAACGGCCTCTGATTATAATACTGCTGTTGACCGTATCCTGGCTGAGGGCCTCCCATCCCTTGTTGTGCTTGTTGTCTTTCTTGCTGTTCTTGTAATTGTGCTGTTGCTTGGGCAGTAGCTGTCGCTGTCGCCGTTGCTGCAGCTGCTGCAACTGCTGCCGCCGCTGCTGCAGCTGCGGGAGCCGGTCCTTGAGCAAACCCAGCATTTCCTCCCTGCTGATTCTGTAAACCAGCTAGTTGATTTTCTGACACATGCATTTGCTGACTAGGTACAGCTGGTCGAGGCACTGGCGGAGCAACACCACCACCATACATAACTTGTCCATTGTCGCCAATACTGGGTGGATACCGAACTGTCGCACCAGCGACTCTCTGCTGCTGCTGCTGTTGTTGTAATTGAGCAGTCATCTGAGACGTTATCACAGAAGTTGTCGGAGTAGAAACCTGACCGGGAACTGTAGTCTGTGGAGCACCGGGACCGTTAGTCACCTCCCACACAGTAGTAACAATCGATACAGAATGTGGTTGTTGTTGTTGTTGCTGCTGTTGCTGCTGCTGCTGTGGTCGTACTGGAGGGTTCTGCCAAACAATAGTGCTAGCCTGCCGTGGACTATCTTGCATGTGAGTCACTGGATCTCCTGGAAGGCGGTGGATGGGTATTGCACTGCCAGGTGGAGGAGGAGGTGGGACCGACTGTGAGTCTGTAGGTGGAAGCTGCCTTAGAAACTGTAAATGACTCAGTTCCTCAAACCAAGATGATAACAATGCTACAGAAGAGAAAACACTCTTATCTCAAGTAGCTCACACCTCAAGAGATGAGAGAGACACAATGAGAGTGAGTGTGCACCACTTGTGATATACCATGGACTAGGCTACACCCACGCATTAACACCATAAACCAACTAATCAACTTACAGCTCGATTTGGGCGATAATTTGTCTCTGTGTGACGAGCAAACGACCATCAAGCGGTAGGCTACCGGAAAAGCAAACAACAACAAGTCTAAATAAAGCAGTGATCGAACTATCACTACACACAACAGATACTGCACACTACACACACGACACGCAGCCCATACAATGTACAAAAATATCCACAACAAACAACACACAATATAATATCCCGGCAGCGAAACGAGCAGCGGAGCCGGCCGGCCACCCACGGAAGCGTCGTAATGATGTAAAACGACGACACAGATTTGCCAACTCACCTAAGTTGAGGTCGTATCCGGGTGAAGACGCCACTTGATGAACGACCTAATGGCGAACAAATAGCAATATAACGAGCCGCTTAAACTCACATTCGATGCAAGAAAGTAGGTCCGGTAGCCGGAAATTTGTCGAGACGCGAACAATAAGAAATGCGTGCGTCTCTCTCTCTCTCGGATGCGATCCGCGTCGAGATGAAGAATTGAGAGTCGATGGGATGAAACGTGAAATTACGGTCGATCTGCGAAGCCCCGGGGTGATCGGGAGCGAGAAACAATACCGATACGCAGGCTTCCTGTGCCCCGCCTACTCGTCAATATGCCACTTCCAATGCATATGATTACAATTATTGTTGGGATCCGAAAACGACATGTGCCAAAACTGGTATCTCTATGACAACCATCTAAGCAAAGTCGCTTTCCGTGCTTACAAGCTGGTAATGTTAGGAACACACAGAGAGACGCAAGACATGGATGCTACACGTGATGATACTATATTGAACCTGTTTTTGGAGGATGACCAGAAAACGCTCATTATCTGATTGACATATCAAAATGGGACGAATGATGTAATTCTCTCTGTTACTAACGCAAACTTAATGTGTAAGTAGAGAGCTCACGTACTCACCGTTAGACAACCCATCAGTCCTTGTTCGAACGGTCTCTGGAAGGCTCGAACGTCTTTACACCAGTCGAGTAGTTCCCTCGCACTATTGGCGAATGTGTTGGGACTTTCTAGGTATTGACGGATGCATTGTAAACGCTCGTTAGTCTGCTGTATGTGTTGTTCCATCGTATGGTCTCTCTGTTGTGGCTGCTGTTGAGGAGGAGCGATGCTCTGCATAGTCAACTTCTTCTAATCTGCTTCTCCTAACAATCAACAACAAAGAGGTAAGTGTCAGCAAGCCCCACACTTGCTCTTTTATATAGAGTCTTTGTATGTCGACGTTGTATATATATATAGAACAAAATGCAACAGAGAAGACGGACGAGGTAGAACGAAGCCTAGAGAAGGCGGATACAAGACAACAAACAACACGACATGTCCATCTCTTTCACGGCTTAGAAAGCGAAAGCTTGTCAAAATCAACGAAGAAATCGACGTGAATGCTAGAGCGGCACTTTCGTTAGGGCGACACCTTGCGATGTGTTTTTCCGCGTACATCGTTGAGGCATGACCGCATCTTTGCATACACAAACACACATCTCCATCTGTAAGAACGCCAACATTCTGTCAAGACATCGCAAGGTGAACGTCCTAGCTACAACATCATCGAACCGACGATCACAAAACTGCCTCGACGAATTATCTCGCAGCAGAGCACAACAACCACGTCAACAAGTGACGAGATAATAATAAATAGTGCAAAGCAAAGCACAAGTGTAGCACAAGTGTAGCACAAGTGTAGCACAAATGTAGCACAAATGGTAGCAAGTCGATGATGTCGATGTCGAGTCGGACTGTTCATCGATTTTCAAACAAACACGCGTTCAAGCGCACGCCGAGGCCACGCGCGCTCGGTCAAAGTGTAAAGCTAACATATTTTCAACTAATTAGCTCCCACCGGCCACAACATCGAATGACATCTGCACTTCAAGCTCGGTTTGCCTGTCAGTTACAGTCAAAATGAGCGTCACTTACGTGTGCACACACAGGCCACAAACGACGATGCCCGAACGATGACCGACGCCCCCCGAACGATGACCGACGCCCCTAGAGAGAGAGAGCACAAACGAAAGTGTCAAGAATCAAACTTCCTATTTACAGTCGGTCCTGTAATGAGATACAGGGCGAACGACTTTGCTTTACTTCCTTCGTGTAGAAGAAACAAACGAAAATCTCAAAAACAAAACGCCTCCTAAACGGTCAGCGGTCGTCCTACTACAACACATCACATGCAGATGTTGCCATCGCGCTAGGAGAACAAAAGAGAGAAACGCAGGCGACCATTTCTCAAGACAGCCAATTTCCGCAGCATCGACTGGCTTCGACCACAATGTAGAGCGAAGAACGAGCGTCAATAATAGAGTCGTACGTGTGATGCTTATCGGCAAGGGGCTGCACGACGGAGACGAGATCACTCCCTCTCAAATCACCCACCACCTTTCACATCGATCAAACGCGTCGCATTCGACGTTTGCTAGTCGACAGACTCGACGACGTAGACGAATGTCGTGGTTAGCGATCGCAGCTCGGTAGAGGCGCAAGCGAGCGGTCGGAGCTCGACGTGAAGCCAAGGGTCACACAGACCACCCTCGTCTGTGACAACGAAACAGACACGCCATCGTTCGACTAGCATGCCATCTTACAACAAGTTTACTCTCATATCTTTCTTTACTATGGCAGTCGTTAGTGGGGCCAAATCAACGCGCCCTCAACTGGTTTTCCAACACGACTGTCGGCAAGCTTGCAAAAGGGGCGCCGAAAAAGGTCGACATACCACTGCCACAACACAAAGTTGAGAACTCACCTGCTTTTCTTCTCTCGATCCCTTCGTTGACCTACTGAATTAGGCGAAAAAATTAGGCAAACTAAGCGTAGGTCAACTTCGGACCGTCGACGGGTCGTGGGGGTGTATCCTCCTTCAGCGGAAGTGAGCGGTGTTGTCAGCCTTCGGACCAATTAGAAGCGACTCTTTAATTTGTCAACAAGCCGAGCGCATCGGATTGGATCAAAGGCAATAAGCCGGAAGTTTGAAGACAGGTTGTGGAAGACGTAAGCAGAACCGCAGCTGCTGGTGACGCTGGCATTACATTCCTCACCGGCGGAAATTCTCAGTAGTAGCTGATTGATTAGTCTAGGAAATACGGGCATTCCTACATTATCCGGGCAATGCCTTACCTGACCACGCAGACTAGACTGCTGACATTATTATATTCACATTACACTATCGTTTTAGTGTTGCAGACCTTGAAAGAAAATTTCGTAACTAACTAAAATTTTACCTTGACCTTTCTGATCATGACCGATGTTTTCTGTGGTTAGTTAGTTAATTACAAGGCCATTGCTATAGATACTGACTGTACTGTGCCTATGGTTTTCTAGATTTTGCTAACGGCACTACTTTCTTATGAAACATTGTGCGATAATGCATATATTAATTAATAAATAATTAATTGCACCACGAGAGTCGTCATGATAATTATACGGGAATGCTAGTGATTAACTAATTAACTAGTGCACGAGGATTGGACCCGCTTGGAATGATGACTGCTGATATCCTGTCACATCAGTATCAACAGACATGTCTAGCTAGGATCGAAGAATCTAGATCTGGTAGGTACAGATAGTTGAACCAGTTACAGGTACACGTACCAGCTTTAGCGAAAAGTGATTGTACTGTACAATAGAGAAGTACACCGTAAGTTTAGTATGGTGGGTCCAAGGGAACCAATTTACTACAAGGCATGTAGGTGTACAGTATGTGTGAAGACAATTAAAAGAACGCGCGTTAAAAGAATGGCTGCTGAACGGCAAAAAAACGTTGGAGGTAGAGGGCATGCCATCCTATGACTTGTTGTTGACTACTCACTGATTGTACTTATATTGAAGGCAAATATTGACATATTGAGATTTAATTGAATCTGTGTGGACTTTTGCAGACTGCAATGCAAGTGTAGTTGCTCGAGTAAGTTGATGTTTTATCCAATACAAACAGCAGAGGATACCGGTGGTTTTTTCTTCAGCAAGTATTTCTAACTTGTAGCATGTGCCCTATTAAGTCATGCAGCCATGCAAACAGTTGCCTTTGGATGAGCTTGAGTGTGCAACATATAATCAGGCGGTATGAATAACTTGGTTTAAAGTCATAATTTACAGCTCCTATGCATCTTTCTGTCACACTACAGAATATCTTGAAAGCTAGGTGTCTCTTCTAGGTGTCAATGTGTTTAATGACATTCTCATTACAGGGTCTTGACTTGAACATAAGAAATTACTGTTTTCCTTACGTGAGACAGGACTTCAGTTGAACAATTACTTCAAATTTTGTCAACCATCTGAATCATGTCATCAGTTGAGATGGCATACAAATTCTGAGATAGCAGAAACATGGCTTCTTCTCTGTCCTAACAGTATACTGTAGTTTCTTGAGACTTGTGTGCGTAGAATGATACCTAGCTATAGTAAAGGTAGAGCAGCGGGATGTTTGCCTATACGTGGGAAAATTGTTGTGCTGTGTTCAACATAACATAGACTACATTAGTCAATGTTAGTAAGCTCAATTGCTTCAACTTTAGTTTGACATGATTAGGAAAGCCTACTCATGCAATTTTAGTAATGTGTTCTTAATTAATTGAATCTTTTATTGTGACTGAGGTGATATATCCTAGCACAGTGTTATTCATTCTCATCTAAAATCCTGATGATGATAGTGTACTGAATTCGAATACCTTGTGATGTCAACCTTTTCATTTCCAGATGAAATGAGTAGAAAACCAACAATCATGAATGCATGAACTCCATGCAGGTAAACAGACTACCTACTGTATGTAGACTGGTTTGTTGCTGAGCGTAGCGAGCGGGTCGCACAACAGAAAGGGGCGTGGTCCTATATGGCTCTCCATCAAGCTTGTCTGTCTGTGTGTGTGTGTGTGTGTGTGTGTGTGTGTGGTGTGTGTGTGGTGTGTGTGTGCGTGCGTGCGTGCGTGCGTGTGTGTGTGTGTGTGTGTGTGTGTGTGTGTGTGTGTGTGTGTGTGTGTGTGTGTGTGTGTGTGTGTGTGTGTGTGTGTGTGTGTGTGTGTGTGTGTGTGTGTGTGTGTGTGTGTGTGTGTGTGTGCGCGCGCGCGCGCGTACAAATCTCAGATTTCTCCTCTCCATGACCACGTTTCATGATAGGACCTACCTTAAAAATCGTTTCGTGTCCGACTACAGATGAGTCTAAGAACGATACGTTTAGTTAAGTGAGCAAACGGCGACGAAAAAGCTTCATGAACTTCAGTCGCCCCATCCTTTTGTATTGTAGCTAGGGATTGTGTGTACTTGACAACCAAGAAACACATTCAGGAGTTGAATGCCACCTACAGTCAACTATTCACACGTCCCGTACTACAGTACGATCAATCCTTTACTACACTAGTATTTACAGTACCTAGACACACGTGATCGTGACTCATTCGATTCTTTCAAGAATGCAGCCACAACCAGATGTAAAATATTGAGAGCTATAGTTTACTAACATGGCAGTCACGATGACCTAGGATGACATAATTTGACTAACCGGTAAGAGCCACGTAGACAGAACATGACCCGAGAAAGTGTACGTATAGACTAGTGCTCCGTCACACATTAGTCATGTTATACGGGTGTTGATGTAGTATGTCATTAACATACGGGTACTTAAACGTTTGCGCAAGACACTTTGTAAGCACACTTTGCGAGATGGTCGACCGCGAAATGGTTCACGCGATCATCAAAGACAACAAAGTTGTCGTGTTTTCGAAGACTTGGTGTCCTCATTGCTCCTCGACGAAGAAAACGTTCAACGAACTAGGCGTCAATTTCAAGCTGATGGAGTTGGACAAAACAGAAGATGGTGATATTATTCAGGACATTTTAGTTGAGGTTACCGGAGCCCGAACGGTACTGTGTTTGGCGTTAAACCTTTTTTAGTATGCTTGATCACGTTGTGTTCATGCTACTAAAATGTAGGTGCCACGTGTGTTTATTGGTGGTGAAAGCATTGGTGGTAACTCTGATCTACAAACTCTCCACAGCAGCGGTCAGTTGGTACCTAAACTGCAGAAGGCTGGTGCTCTTTGATTTTCTGCGCGAACGGCTCATACTTGAAGCGTGAACTGTTAGAGATTATTGACGCATATAGAATTGTTTTTTAACTGCGTTGCACTTCTAGATTGCATGTTGTTTGCTGTATCTTCCTTCATATATGCACTGTATCGTTACCTAGAATAGACTACAGAAGCTGTT
>NC_085085.1:16221087-16256087 GCF_963422355.1 Corticium candelabrum
TGTTCATTTATTCGACCAATCACTAACCTAAACCACAATGCAATGGCATTGGCAATTAGCAACTTGTGTAATAGGACAGAGAAGAAACATGCCCTCGTGAGCGGCGCTGCCAGAGCAGTTCAGGATTCTCTCCGCAGTCAACTCCTAATCTATGGCTGAATGATGTCCGAACTTGATCTTCAGGAGACATTATTTCTGTTGTTTCTGTGCTTCCTTCTGATATGCTACTTCTTGGTGTATTTGATCGATCAGAACGAATGACACCAAGCAGCTCTGACAAATGCTGGTAGTACAATTCACTTTGCAAAAAGTTGGAAAAGTGACCCTAAAGTAAATGTAACTAATCAGTTGCAGATGATCAGCCAGCCATTCAAATAGATTACTTCCATTCGTTCAAATGCCATCTTCTGAGGCACACTGAAACAATTAGAAAGTGGCCCACCTTCTCGACAAATGTTAACTTCAAGGTCAACTCGAATGTGGTCATCAAAGTCAAGAGGGTGAGTGGCCTGGAGAGAAAAATACCTAGAGCAGAAACAACACATTAGATGACATTGATGTTTTGATGTCATTGGATGACCATTGTTGCTGTGTACTGCTAGTGTTAACTAATGTAACAACGGTTAATTAAACCATTATATATTTACAGCTGATTAATTAAAGAACAAAGTAGAATGGAACAGCTTGTCTACATCCAAGAATTCTGCAATATAGAGACCGCATGACATCAATCAGGAGTTGGCAAAGTTTCAAGATATACGCACCTTGTGCTTTAATTCTGCCATAAGGACTAATGCTCAGTCGGATAAAATGTAGATATAGAAACAATAACATGTATACACATGCATTCACGTACTGCTGATGTTCTTAGATTGTGTGGACCATGCATGTGCACATGCTTAGATAGTCTAGATTACACATGCCTTTGACCTACAGTGCTGTGTGTGTTCTGTTGTGTCAGTTGTCTGCCACAGCTAGGTGTAAAAACTGATCAGTGTTTCCAAATTCGCACAAAACAATCTGATACTAAATTCCAAATTTGCACAAAACAATCTGATACTAAATTTCAAATGCCTAATATTCAATATAAACATAATTGGACAAGCACAGCCACAGAATAGTAAGCAAACTGAAACACAAGTTGAAGAAACCAAGCAAGCATGCATGGCTCACATACAGACAAACAGATGGCAAACTTAAACATTAGTCAGCTAAATCTGAGATATACTCCAATCATTGTTTACCTCGTATAAAGTACCATGCAATCAGCCACAGCTTCATCGGCATTGTAGGTGTTTTTTCGCTTCTGATCTAGAAGCTGCTCCTGCACACTGTTAGCTGTCAACCAGAATTCAAAGTATCGCATATCACCCTCATGCTCAAGAAACTGCATGAAGTATCCCATTGTAATGTCATGGAATAGAATATCCTGAAGGCTAAACTTGCCACTGGTTAGAACTTCTAGTTGATATCTGCACATGTACTGACTCTTCAAAAACTGGGGATAATACCTACAGCAAATGGGGATAATAAATTATTCACATAAGATCAGTTAGAACTCACTTTTCTTGCATGAAGTGAAAAACAAAGTCTTGTGCTACTTGGAAACTATCTGGTTCAATAATCCCATCGTCTCTACAGATATTTCTTTCTACTATAAGTCTCGTTCGTTCATCTAGTTGTAGTTGGTTTTCAGCAAGATGAGAGATATATGTTTCATACAGACTCATAGCATCAGATTCAGCACCTAGTGTTGAGAAAGGCAACAGTGTTAATTAACATACTAGATAAAATACTACACCAACAAACACCAATAAGCACCAATATAATAAAATGACAAAATTGAGGATTTCCATACCTTGTATATAAAATTCCTATTACAGTACTTCTTAATTATCAGGTTTTGAATCAAGTTGCAAGAATTCAAGTTGATAAACAGGTTTATTCTTAATAAAACAACAAACGAAAAGCCGAAAAACACCGTGATCTATCTATATCTATATCTATCTATATATATATATATATATATATATATATTAATATATACACACAAGATGAGAAACTAAGTGGCATCAGCACGTTGCCAGACAATGACTGGACATGCATGAATGTCATTTGCATTTATGTGATTGTCTCAATGTGTGAGCCTGGTGATGTAGCAACTTACTTTTACTTTGTTGCCTCGTGGCGTTATTACCAAAAAGATCAAAGTGACTCTTCCCTGTGTCATTTGAATTATCTGCAATCATCATACTGGCCTCCTTCCTTCTAGCAGAAACTTTTCGTTCTTGTCCATGTCGACCAATTGGTGCTACTGCTACTCTTGAAAGACCAAGTAACTCTCTCTGGTCATCAGATCTAACAGAATTTGAACGAGACTGTTTCGATCGTAACCCAGCTAAACTATTTTCCAAGCTACTGTTTCTCTCCAATTGATGTTCATCAGCAAGCAAGGAAGAGTCTCTTTCTACAGCAGTCATGAAGCCTCCACGTTTACTATTACTCGTAGAAGCAATGCTATTCACAGATTCTCTGTATGCTCTCAAGCGTTCCTTAGTAGTAATTCGAAAGCTTTCAGCAGCCAACCAAAACTGAACAAGAGTAATATCTCCGTCATTTTCCATAAATTGTAAGAAATAGGGTAAAGACATGTTGTCAGTCAATAGTTCCCACAAAGTCCTATCCAACTTGGATCTCGATTCTGACCGTACAACATTTGCTGTGACAACATGCTCATTTTGTCTAAATTTTGACGTGTCTCTAATCTTGTTGTCTTTGTCTGGAATTCGAAGACCGTCTGCCGGCGATATTTGTATTTTTACTGCATTCTGGAAAGGATCTCGACTCCATTTTTTCTGCAGCTGCCTTTTCTGCGTCTGTCTAGAAACTGCAATCACGAAAACGATATTCAGGGCACATGAACACATAAAATTTTGCACGTATGCGTAAGGCATTGCTACACACAAAAGATATAAAAAATTACAGACCTTCTAGAGGTTTCTTTTTCATAGTTTCGCTGAGTCTCGCAACGAACTTGTTGATATCTATGTGCGAGTTACACCTACACACCTTGTTCGTATAACGTAAGTAAGTCAACTTGATTTCCTCTTTACACGAGACACAGAGGTGCTGAATCAGACTGATAAGTACACCAGTGAGTTATTTAGTTTGGGTCTCCATTTCAGGTTTAAGTACAACAAAGGAAACCAGCAACCGCCAGGGAAGCCCTAAAAATGAATTATGAAGGACGAGAAGGATCAATCCTTCCTACTCAAATGATTAAACGGCAAAATCTACCGAAATCCAAGTCATACAGTTTGCCATTTCGCAGCTTTGTGTTTTTGGTATTGATAATGTGCACGAGCATTGTAGTAACAATGTGGCTCGCTTTCCCAAGCGTCATTAACTGCTCGAACGCACCTCAGTCAGACACAAGTCTGCCAAGGTGGATCGAACAACGCAGTGAGAGGCAAGCTGGAATGCAAGGATCTTATGGCCAGTACACCAAAGTGAACGTCGTGCCACGTAACCTTTCCCTCAGTCGAGATTCACCAATTATTTTTGTTGGGGGTGTTCCAAGGAGCGGAACGACACTTTTCCGTGCCATGCTGGATGCACATCCGGATGTAAGATGTGGAGAAGAGACAAGAGTCGTTCCTAGACTATTGTTTATGCGCCAGCGTTGGTTGAGTGATGTGAGAGAGAAGGAGAGACTGTTTAATGCCGGTGTGACTGATTCTGTGATCAATGACGCATTGGCATCTTTCATACTTGAAATAATAGCAAAACATGGTGAACCTGCAAAACGTCTATGTGACAAAGACCCACTTGCCCTAAAGATGATGGACTATCTGAGTATTTTGTTTCCAAAAGCAAAGTTTGTCATGCTTGTAAGAGATGGAAGAGCAGTCGCCAATTCGATAGTTCAGCAGAAGATTCGAATTCAGGGTGTTGATTCCAATTCATTTGAAGGTGCACTAAAGTTTTGGAATAATGCTGGCCAAGTTATGTACAGTCATTGTCGACAATTAAAAACTCGATGCCTAATGGTTCGGTATGAAGACTTGGTGACTTTCCCATCTCTACAAATGAAACGAGCTCTTCAGTTTCTTGATATGTCGTGGAACAGTGCTGTACTCCATCATGAGAAGGCAATCGGACAACCAGGTGGAGTGTCACTCTCCAAGTGAGGAATTGTCTTGCATTTATAGGAGCACAACTGCATAGCTTTGTCTCTTTGTTGTATTAGTTTGGAGCCATCAAGCAAACAGGTACAGGAACCCATACACACAAAATCATTAAGAAAGTGGGAGAGGAACATTCCAGCTGACATGAAGGAGAGTAAATTACATTCGGTAGCACCATTGCTGAAAGAACTTGGTTATGATTAGCATGACACAATTTCTAACGAGAGACACACACATGTTTTAAATGCTCTTTTTACAAATAACGGACTTGAGGTTCTTTATTGAACTGGTGAGGTAAGTACTTGTTAAGGCAAGCTGTTTGTTTTAATTATGTAGTAAAACTGAAAGTCACTTTATTTCAGTGGCTGATTACTGAATATTCAGTCTAATTTCAAGATTTGGTTTGAATAAACTAGAGTTGTCATCTGTCTTTCTTTCTGTTAAGGGCAAGATTCGATGAATTATATATTCTATGTAGTTTACTGGTTAGTCATACTGTATGAAATCTGTCAAGGTATTGTCAACCGTATTGGTCAAGTAGAGGCATTAGACTAAGCAATAACACAATCCAGTAGTTTAGTGTATAAAAATCGATAAACAAATAAATAAATAAATAATTAAATTAGATTGACTGCATTAATTTTTGATATATCAGAGTTGGAGGAGATTAAACGCGAGGCCGCACAGGATGGAAAGCCCGTCTCAGGTTTGTTATCTGTTACGACTGATGTTTGTCCTGGTGTGCAGTAGATGTCGGCGTTGGATGTGGTTTCTGCTCTATCAGCTGATAGCTCAGTTGTCACGCCTTTGCTTGACAATGTGTCACCTTGCATGGCTTCAGTCATCTGCTGCATGTGGTGGGAAACCTGTCGTCAATGATGCAAGAGGATCATGAGTTTGCTAATCACTTGGAAGATGGCTCCCTTGTTCAGTCAGTCACTGTTCTCTCTAAGGACTGCTCATCTGCAAGAGATGGTGGTGATATCCTATCCGTAGATGACACTTTGCATTCAGTTCAGTGCAGTGCTGTCAGGGAATCACCATCCCCTTGTGACTGTGTGAGCTCTGATCTGATGACTACACATCCTAGTATAGCTTCTCGGCTAGAAAGGATGGAAACTCCTACATCTCAACTCAGTCCAGACTGCTGCCAAACGGAGGATGGTCTTTCGCTTGATTGTGATGCTGCTGTGGACCCTGTACTTCATCAAGAGTTTCTTGAGAAGTTGCAGAAAGTCAGGCAAATTCCTATCTGTGAGAGACAACGCCTTCCAAGGATCTTTGTGAACAGTGGAACCCTTATTGGTGATCTTAACACGATCATCAGTTCGTTGAAGGATGAACCAGATACGAGTGAAATCAGTTACCTGGTATACTCTGCTGCTTCGCTAGTGTCCAAAAGGCGGGGCTTAAAGGCGACGAAGTCAACCAATTCTCAAACACCGACATGGAGACGAAGGCTGGATATGGAGATTCTCACACTTCGACGTGTGATCTCACTGTTGCTGAAGGTTAGAAAGGGTTCATCAGGCATTCGTATGTTACATGAACTCCGACATCTTCGGCATCGGTTGGGCATTTCCTGTTCGGAGAGTTGTGAGGTCTCCATCAATTGATTGAAAATGGAGCTTAAGTCCAAGGTCGAGCGGACCAGGAGGCTGGAGAAGAATCGTAAGAGACTTTGCCAGAATGGTTTGTTTCAACAAGATGCTGGACGGTTTTACAGAGAGCTGGATGAGCAGACTATCCAGGTCACTTCCCCACCATCTGAGTCTGAGATTGAATAGTATTGGGGTGGTATCCTAGAAACTGAGGTATATCACAATGAGTCTGCCTTCTGGCTGAGACGTCAAACCGATGGTGAGATGCACCGGAAAGATGAGCAGCAGTGGTTACCTATCTCAGACAATGAGGTCACATCGTGTCTCAAAAGGATGGGGAACTGGAAGTCTCCTGGTCCAGACAAAGTTTATGGTTTCTGGGTCAAGCGTATCATGTGTCTTCACACTGATCTGACTCGTAACTACAACCTGCTGGTTCAGAATCCAGACTCTGTACCCGACTGCTTGTCTCAAGGAATAACCACTCTGATTCCTAAGAATGACAAGACTGACCAGGCCAAAAATTACCGTCCTATCATGTGTCTGTCTGTCTTCTATAAGACCCTCACCTCAGTCATCAGGCAGAGGATTGCAGGGCATTTGGATCAGAGAAACCTTATGGCTCCGGAGCAGAAGGGTTGTTGACAGAGATCTTTTGGTGCAAAGGATCAGCTGTTGATCAACAAGCTGCTTACCGAAGACTGTAGGACCAGGCACAAGAGCTTGAGCATGGCTTGGGTGGACTACCAGAAAGCCTATGACAGCGTGCCACACAGTTGGTTGCTCCAATGCCTTCAGCTGCATAAGATCAGTCCAGTCTTGTGCGCGTTCTTGTCACGTGTGATGAAGAGTTGGAGGACATCGATGGTGCTTTCTTGTGGGAATAGTACTATCAAGACAAGGCTTATGCAGATCAGGAGGGGTATTTTCCAAAGTGACTCACTTTCTCCACTTCTCTTCTGTATGGCTCTCAATCCTCTGAGCAAGGAGCTGAACAGAACCGGTTATGGCTACCGGATGACCACTGGGCATGGTGAGACTGCCAAACGTCAGCTTATCAGTCATCTACTTTACATGGATGATCTGAAGCTGTATGGCAGAAACTCTGATCAGTTGGATGGGTTGTTGCACACGGTTCGTACCTTCTCTGATGACATCCAGATGAAGTTTGGTCTGGACAAATGTGCTGTTGCACACTTTGTCAACGGCAGGCTATCTGGACACAACTCTGGAGTGACGGTAGGAAAAACGGACACCATCAACTGTCTGGAACTGGGTCAAGTCTACAAGTACTTGGGTGTAGATGAGAGTAACGGTATTCAGCACAGCATGATGCGGGAGAGACTCAGTCGCGAGTACTTGCGCAGAGTGAAGGTGGTTCTCCGGACTGAGTTGTATGGTCGGAACAAGATTCTAGCCATCAATGGGTTTGCACTACCGGTTCTCACTTACGGTTTTGGCATCATTCATTGGGGGTGCACGGACCTGCAGCAGCTTGATTGACGGACCAGAAAGCTCCTCTCTGTGCACAGTGTCCACCATCCTTCTGCAGACGTTGACCAACTGTATGCTCCTTGCAGTGATGGGGGTAGGGGGTTACAACAGATTGAGTCGACATATTAATCTTGTATTGTGAGGCTGAACTGTTACCTTGCTGACAGTTCTAATCCTTTCATGCAGATGATACGAGAGTGTGACTCTGGAAAATCTTCACACTTGATCAAGCGCATGGCTTGTCGGTTTACTGCACAGCTGTGGAGGAGTCTTGCTTCGGACAACAAGTCGCAGAACTTACACAGGAATGCATCCATCTCAGTTGAAGGTGGCTTTGAGCAAGCGCCTGAAACAGATGCGAGACATTACCGTACGTGTTGCAGTTCTCTTCGTGTGCGGTTCTGGAGCGGGAAGCCTATGCACGGGCAATATTGTCGTCTCACTGAGCAACCGCCTGTGGACATGAAAAAGACCTACGGATGGCTAAAGGCAGCGAATCTTCCTGCTGCAACTGAGGGACCGGTTGTTGCTGCTTAAGACCAAGCTCTTCGGACTCGGTACTATGAGCGCAAGATTCTACATCGTGATGTCAGCCCTACTTGCCGCATGTGCAGTGTAGGCCTGGAAACAGCCAACCACATTGTGGCAGGCTGTAGTGCTTTGGCATCGATGGACTACACTGATCGACACAATCAGGTGACCTCCATCATTCACTGGGATGTTTGTCGCCATTTTGGGGTTCCAGTGGAGAGCAGATGGTACCGGCATCATCCTGATAGGCTTGTGGAGACGGATGGCATTACTATGATGTGGGATACCACTATCCCCACTGCCAGGAGGATCAAAGCCAATCGTCCAGACATCTGTCTCAGAAATAGGAAGACAAACACTTGTCTTCTTATTGATATCAGCTGTCCTACTGATGGCAACATTGGCAAGAAACATGCTGAGAAGTTGGCGAAGTACAGCGACTTGTGAGTGGAGATAAGCCGCATGTGGCATTGTCGAACACTGGTAGTTCCGGTGGTCTTGGGAGCTTTGGGCACAGTACACACAGGTATTGCACGGTGGCTGGACATTATTCCAGGTCATCACAACCTGCAGCACTTACAGAAAACAGTGCTTCTGGGATCTACTCGGATCCTTCGTAAAGTCATGTCTTCTTTCTAGACAGCCGTGATGGTCTAAGTACTTCTGAAGCAGGGTTTGCTTCTGGTACTTGTAATAGACTTTACAAACCAGACTGATCTGGTTGAGCACGACAACGATACTCAAGTTAGTATACATGAAAAGTAAGTTGGTTTCTGCCAAGATGTCAAACCAAATCTAACTCTTTGGTAGTGTGCATCTAACAAACTCAACATTATTTATTAAACAGTAAAATCTTTGGAAATTACTTGTAATACCAATGGTAGTTACTGCACACAGTGATAGTCATCAATTTTGTCGATGTGTGACATGTACTTGTAATTTTGACTTGTTGCATGGACTGTCAGCAAAGAACAGAGGATTGAACATGGATCCAGGCTTGATGGCGGACAACCTGTAGCAAGGCAAATCGTCAAGTACATGCCCTTACAATAATTTAAAATTCAAATTAAATTTGCAAACTTACCATATTTATCTGCTAGATTAATTTATTCCGATATGGCAGTTATTTAGAGAGATTCTCATAATATTGACAACTCCAAACACTATGCTGAAACCGAAAGCTTGGTTTAGTTTACGGTATTGACAGAAGTATGTAATTTCGTGTTTTGCACAGTGCGCATACGAAGAGCTTGAATACGAGGCTCTATAGGTAACGCACGTTCTGTGTAAACAAACAGTACGTACAGTAGATACGCCTTCCAGCGTTCCAGCGGCATTCCAGCTCTTTTTTTGCACTCTCTCTACCTGATTTTGCCAGGTATGTGTGACAGCTGGTAGTCAGACTCGCATAACATGTAACGACCTACTAATCTAGTGACTTACTTTGTCACCGGGAAACTACGCTGCTAGTGCTGAGTAACGACGACTGAAACACCGTCGCCCGGCAGACAGCACAGAGCCCAGGATATCCTGCGGATTACTTTATTTATGTATATATTTAGGTCTCAGCGCATAGGTATGCCTGGACTAACTGGTTTTGAAGTCACGCTCGCCGACGTCCTGGTTTCTCGCGGCTCTCCTCTTCGCGAGGACGAGGTATGGGCAATTCTGGGTGTCAGCTGCCGCAGTCTCGAGGATCTTCTAGAACGAGGTGACGTATGAGAGGACATATATAGAAGAGATACTAGATTTTGATTGCGTGGCACATGAAATGATGGGGTCTCGTGTGTAGATAAGTCAAGTTGGGCGTCAGGGCCTAGTCTTTTGATCACTATGGACACGTTGATGATGACTCGTGGTGGTGAAGTCGAGTTTTGTCCAGGACATCTGGGTGAGTATGTGTGATATCTTCAAGCATAGTGCAGGCATGCGTGCATCTAGTGGTTTGCATCTGCACTCGTGTCTCTCTTTGCTGCAGATATCAATGATCCTGGTTCGTTTGCTCCTCCGGAGACGTTTGCTAGTAATTATCAAATAACTCGTGCTTCAGTAGAGAAGGTAAATTAAGCCATATACGTCTCATACTCTAAATAGCTGGTTTCTACTTAAATGAGTGGTTTGTTGTTGTTGTTGTTGTTGTGTGCACGCTCAAATCTGGCTATCTGTCTCTTTTTCTATCTATCTCTTCTCTCTTTCAGATGTATGTGTATTCGTTGGGTATGACTATCTATTCTGCTGTTGAGTTTGAAGCCGACAAGGTTAGTATGCTACAGAACTTGTGTTTTTGTGTTATATGCATAAGGTTTATGGAAGTTCAGCTGGTATTTGTGCAGTTTGCATTACCGTGGAATGCAAGAGTGAGGGGTGGTGTAATTTTTTAATAGTTGGTACAGGTAATAGTAGTCTCACCAGAAGTAGCTCACAACCCACTGGACTGAAATACCAACTTGATGGAAACGACTATGTAACAACTTTAGAATGTATAGAGTACGTTCACTGGTACAGTGTATGGCTCCTGTAATCTCGTCATATGGTTGTTGGTGAGCTTGTCCGCTAGTCTAGGCAAAGTCACTCAGGACCTTCAAATTTTGATTACTATCATAACTTTTGAGTGTACCTTCAAGGTCATAGGGAACTGAGAGTATAAGTGAACAGAGAGTAAAGTTAACCTGCCACAGAGCGCCAAGTGATTTACAGTTTGATGGTAAGACTGCCTGTCTTTTCTCAGCCATCTGTATAAACAAGTTTTGGGATGCTTGTGTCTAGTGACCTGCACCTGGTGTTAATTAATTTGTGCATGCTTGCAAATAGGTGCTTGCCAGTACATGTGCCTGGTTGTTGAGGCTAAAATCAGTCCTTGGGTGTTCTAAGAACACATGTCTAGGTAAGTTTCCTGCTTTGCAGTGCGTTTGGAAGCATATTGCTAATTCTAGTATACAACCAAAGTACCTGGAACTGGAAAGGTGTCAATTTCTCATCGCCTAGGGTTCAGCACTTACAACAGTAATTTAAAACAAATTTTGCAGTGCATTAAAAAAATTTTGTCTGATCAAATCTATTGGATGTCCAGACATTTTTCTGTTTGGCTGGACATATATAGGAGCATGTAGGAAAAATTATTTCGAGCACTATGTATATGCTGCATGGTTTTTAGAATGTGGAAATAAGCCAAGAACTGGAATCTGTGTTGCTCTATATGTGTGACGAAACAGCTGATGCTAGACATGACCTGTCTCAAGTTTTGGAAGTTAGTATCTTTAATTAATTATGGAAGACAGGAAGGAAGGTAAAGGTAAACATCATTTATTTGATGTAGGTTTGCATTGGACATGCTCAAAGGTCAGGTTGTTTGGGATTCAGTGATCAGATTACACAGTTGCTGGAGAACTTGATGGGGAGCTCTGCAGTGGTAAGCCTGCATGTTGTTGCTGTGAACAGGCAGTGATACTAAGAGTTTGTGTTGGCAGTTGGACACTCTTGGTCGTAGTATGGATGAGTTGGATGATGAGGGTGATGAAGATGCCAACCTCAGAGAGGAAGTATGATAGTTTAGGTCATATCCTTATTATTTCACTTATTTGGCATGCCTCCAATAGCTTGCCACAGCTCTTAGAATGCAAAAGCATGGTGTAAGCACTGGTAGCCTGAGGTCAAGCAATGTATCCACACCATTGGGTGTAGCTCCTTTGCAGAATGGTGTGAACACTGTTTATCAAGCTGATGATGATGCAGATGTGGATGATGCTAATCTTTCTGAATTGAAAGCAGCAGGAAACTCCTTAGAGCCTGTTGTTCATCCAATTTTAGTTGATGGTTCTACAAAGCAGATCTCTGACTTGGTTTCTGCTACTGTAGCAGTAATTATGGCTGCTCCACCTATGCCTCTAGACTCATCGGTAAGTGAATTGTTATCTGTAGAGATGGGTCATGTAAATTGGATTTTGCAGGAAAAGGCAGAGAACTTTGCTGATGGTGGTGTTCCTCCACATTTGCTAGAATCAGAACCACCACCCCTGCCAGAGTCAGAGCCACCATCCCTTCATGAGTCATCATATCCTGACCAAATACCAATGACAGAATCTCCAATTATTGGACATGATGGTTATCTTGCAGAAAGTAAGAAAGCTACAGTAGATCAGAGTGAAATGCAGAGCTCTTCAGAGTCGAGCATTAGATCAACTGAGTATCAGCAGCCACATGATACAACTAAGGAAGAAGCAGTTACTGAACCAGTTAGTGTTGCTTTTGTTCAAGAAACAGTGGAATCTACTCCTGTTGCTGAAGCAAAGCATATTGCAAACCCTATTTTTTCTGCTATAAATTTGTTACCAGGAGCATCATTGCTTGCTGGAATTACAGGATTTAATGCTAGCCCAGCTAATGATGTAGCACTTACAGGATCAGAAACTACGGGAAGCGATGAGCCTGTTGCTCAGTCAACACCTATTGCATCTAGGGAAGTGTCAACAGAACCTGAAGCAAGCACTTCATGGTCAGGAATTCATGCTGACTTGGCTTCAGCTGCTCTTCAAGTGCAGCTAAGGCATGTACCTTCTCCAGAAGAGAAGCTAGCCACAGACCCTATCGATGAAGACTTAGCTGTAGATGATGTTAGCACTGAACCTCCTTATGCCACAGTGGATTTAACAAAGAAGAAGAAGTATCGTCAAGAACGGGATGTTGATACTTCAGCAGCCAAAACAGATGAAAATGAAAGCACGTTTGAATCAGTCATAGAGATGAATGCAAGTGAAAGTGAAAGCAGTAACAAAACTGAAGTCACTGATGAGACTTTTAGGGATGTTTTACTACCGCATGATAAACAAACGTTGAGCAGAGAACATTCATCAGCCAGTGAAACGTCAGCTGTCTTATCAAAGAAAGCTAAAAGGAAGAGACACAAGAAGCATGTTGATATTAAATCAGGAACAATGGAAGGTGATAAGTGGCAGTCTGTTACCAAGCCATCATCAAGAAAAAAATTGAAAGTCTGTGGGAAATCAATTCTAGCAAGACTGCTTGTGAACTTCTAATTGTTGTCTGTTTGCAGACGATATTTGGTTGGGAATTTTCAAGATTACATGGAGATTCTAGGAAATCATCTATAGCAATTGTCTCTTTGGTAGAACAGTGTGTGTGTGTGTGTGTGTGTGTGTGTGTGTGTGTGTGTGTGTGTGTGTGTGTGTGTGTGTGTGTGTGTGTGTGTGTGTGCGTGCATGTGTTCATGTGTGTGTGTGAGTGTGAGTTCTTTAATTAATTAAGATGGCAACAGCTGTTTTCTTAGAACCAAACAAACTTGCCGTCTGGCAGAAAACTTGTTTCTGTTATTATGTTAGATGGCACAAAATTGTCTTTAATGATAGAGGTTTGAATTAAGATGGTGCTGTGTTTATGTGGATGGCTTTCTATACAATATTAGTGTTGTAACAGATGAGGTCAACAGTAAGAGAACTTTTTGATGAAGTTGCTGCTCATTTGTCACTCAAAGATAAGGAAGACTATTTCTTTGGACTGGCTGTGAAAATAGGTACGTATGTGCTGATTGTATGTATAGGACATAAAACTTGCATTTATACATTCACAGATGATGAGGAATGGTTTATGGAACAGCATAAAAAATTGAAAAAGTATGCGCCACCTGGATGGAAAGATCAGGTGGGATGCATAGATATAAATACAATTTATTTAATGGTATTTATACATGTACGTTTTTTGTTAGACTAAAAAGAACGTTGAGTTTTTGATCTACTTTAGGGTCAAGTATTATGTTGAGACACTGAATGCCATTAAGTTTGTGTATTCTGTGAAGGTTTGTTGATAGTGTACTTGACCACTGTTGTAATTTAGGTTGGCTCAAACTGTTCACTTGTTCTTTCTGCAATTGCAAAAGGATGTTGTAGAAGGACAGATGTTTTGTCACAGGGATTCTGCTCTTGTGTTAGCTGCTTATGCTTTACAAGCCAATCATGGAGACTTTGGAGAAGATTTTCAGGATTACTTTAACCCAGAACAATACATCAGACAATCAGTAAGCTGCATCAGCACACGTCAATATTTTGACTGAATCTTCATGGTTGTGCTTAGACTTTAAGCCAGCTGCCAGATAGGTTTGTTACTGAAAACCTTCCCAAGATACACAAGCAACTTAGTGGTATGACCAAGCAACAGGCTGAGATTGAGTTTATGAGAGAGGCACAACAGCTTTCTGATTATGGCACTTTTTTTCATGATGTTTGTCGAGTGAGTAGTATACATGATACTGCAAGTGGACATTATCAGACTTAATTAATTCATTGGTTGAATAGACCGAGAAAGGGAAAATGGGAGGCACTGTGGTGGGGGCAAGTGTTGGAGGCATTGCTATCTACGAGGTATTTGTAATGGCTGTATTATTGGATTGTAAATTGTAGCTTTATGTTTCTATCAGGTTACAGGATTAGAGAGGACACCAGTAGAAAAGTATTCTTGGCCAGAAATTCAGTGGGTGACCTACAAGGTGTGTTGCATTAGCTTTGTTGTATGTCTGTGGTGTCAGAAGGTTTTCTACTGCCAGGAGAATGTTTTCACTCTTGTTCCCAAGGCAAGCACTACTGGTGGAAAACTTATAAAGAAGGTGTATTACACAGGTAGTTACAAGAGGTAAGAATGGATAAATCAACTGTAACATATGACTCTACTGTTTGGTAGTTTTAGGTATTATTAACCTGAGCGCGTCTGGGTTATTAGTGTTACAGTAATACTGGTGTGGACAGTTCCATTGACCAGCAATTGGAAAAACAAACCCACGTGTCAGTCAATGTGTTCAGCTTCCTCACAAGTGCCAGTACTTGTACAGCAGCTGTTCCATAACCTAGGCTAGCAACAGGGGGTAGCACTTTAGTGCTTCTTTATTATTATTACAATAGCTGAGACAGGTGGAATTACGCTAGTTACTGTGATGGCATCAGCTGACTCTACTTTTGTGCTGGATGTTTATAGAATGATGCAACTTTTCCTGACGGACACTTTTGGTCAAATGTTGGTCATGGTGCAAATCACAATGGAATGCTGAGATTTTGGATTACAATGTGTAAAGATAGACTACATACCAACATAATCGTGTATATGTTCTGATCTATTGTGAAAAGTTGTTTTTGTTTTTATTTATTGGACTGTTGTGCAAGTGTGTTATTGAGATTGGATTAATTAATAATTGGGTAGGATCAGTTGTACAGCAGAGACACAGACAGACAGACAGACAGACAGACAGACAGAGACATTGTCACAAGGATTATTGTATATGTAGTGTTTGTAATTGTGCTTAAAATGTATTGAAATAAATGAAGACCGACTGACAGACAGACAGACAGATACTGATTTAGATATTGCCCTAGCTCATTCGTGGAGCTCAGATGTTTTCCCAACATTGAGCAGTGTTGACGGAAGAAAACATGCTAAATATAAAAATGAGAAGCTGCAAGGAACATTTTGGTAGATGGGGAGATGAAGCTAGAAATTTTCTTCAACATCTAGGCAAACGATCATTAGATGAAGTTGGCAGACCTAACATTGGCGAGTTCATGGATTTTTTTAGGAAGAGATTTTCAATTCAACTGCAGAAATGTAATGTAAAGGTTAAAGAGACATTTCGGAGATTTGCATTAACGCAACATTGCAGAGACGCGTGCTAATGCACGTTTGCAACAAAAAGCAATGACTGCATGCGCTGATGGAAGTGACAAGAACTGCAACACGAAGTTACAGTTGAGTCCAGTTTTTACGACAGGGCCCCCTTTGGTGTGTTGTAAAAACAGCTGTTCATACGTGGTCTGTTGCACATGAACACAACTAAAAGGATAAAGAGGCGAGCGGTATTGGCGTCTGGATCTGTTTCGCTGTCCAGATCTGTTTCGGCGTCCACCGCGCTTCACCGACTGCTGTCGATGTCACGTGATGTTACATGTGATGGCGAGAAAACCCTCTTCATCGTCATGTTAGAAAAGTGTTGCCTGCTTGATAAGTATGAGTAAGTTGTGCATAGTGTTTCAGCTACTGAACCAAACAGCACGCTTTGCAAACTGCGATCTACAATAGATATTCGAGAAGTTGGAACCTCGATCGAAAAAGTTACAAACGCGTCCGATAGAATTTATCATTTAATCAGTTGAAAGCGTACGTAAGCATATCTCGTTCTGCAAATGCGTCAAATGTCTCAAGTTGATTGTTGGTAACCAACAATCAAAGGTGTATGCTGGGCACAATTTACTAGTGCATGTGGTCAAAATGTTTCTTTAAGAAAGCTGTCATTGCTCGAGGCTGAAGATGTGAGTGCTGAATGGTTCAGCAACCAGTTTTCAGTCATTGACTAGAGAACTTTAGTTATTAGTTTAAGTTAGATCTTTTAGTGGTTGTGTTTTATCTTGACTTTAGATCGTATTGCTTTAGATTTCTTATTAGTTGTGGACTCGTAAATTTTGTGATTTAGCAGCGATGTATGATAGTTTGATGCTGGAAAGTATATAGAAGACAGACAGACAGACAGACAGACAGACAAGACAGTCTTGTTTGAAATGTATGAAGGCAGGCAGATAGACAGACAGAGTGATCAGAGAAGACAAGACAGGAACAAGAACATTGTTGCACATAGAAATGTAATGTGTACGCGGTGTTGTAACTTGTAGTAACTTGTGAATCTATTGTCATTGATACAAATGTTTATTTCTAGATCTCGATATCTATTGCAGTTGTGTACTGATCTTCATCATTTTCGTCTTGTTATTACAAAGAAGCTTCAAACCGAGTCTTCATTTAGTAATCAAGGAGAGGATGAATTGATAGCCGAGTCTGACAATGACAGTCAGGATTGTAGCATGTATCATTTGCAAATTTTGGTGTTGAGTGTATTTCTTGTAAACAGCTGAGCTGCAGTCTCGCAGTAGTCTTCTTGCTCAAACACTGGCTTCTGAATCTTTAGTCTTGTCAAGTGAGAGGACTCCTGTTGCACGACGAGGATGTAAGTGTTACGTGAGGTTTTACATATGGTATATCACTGAGCTGTAGAGAATGTATCATATCTTACTCGTCACAGTGTCTTGATCATTTAGTAAAATGGAACTTTTGCATAGTGCCAAATGGAGCAAACTCGCCTTTGCCTGAGCAATCGATGGAGGTAAAATATGTCAAACTTGTAAAATCACCTGAACGGGGTTTGGGTCTCATGATTGTTGGTGGAATTGACCTTGGCAAAGGAGTTGGTTCAGGAATATATGTCAAGTCTGTCAAACCTGGTGGAGCAGCTGCCTTGGATGGACGAATCAAGCCAGGTATGTGACTGTTGGTTTTTGGTGTAAGATTTCAATCATTGTGTGCATGCTGTGTAGGATGTCAGATTCTGGAAGTGAATGGCCAGTCTCTTGAAAACATTTCACATAGTGATGCCGTCGCGCTTTTGCATGCAGCTCCTCTACTAGTGGAAATGAAAGTGGTGCAGTCATCACTTGCTGCTGCATGTTGGCAACATCATTGTAATACTGTGTTAGTATGATGTCAAAGCTGTGTGTGAATGTAGTTGAACAAGTAGCTGTGGCTGATATTGAAAAACAACAATTAGAGTCATTGGTTGAGGAGCAACGAGAAGCTGTCAGAGTTGCAGCTGTTGCTAATGTTGAGCATGGCCTAACAGTTAGCACATACTATATAGGTATGTATCACTTCATTATAGTGACAGTTGTTTCATGTTATCTAGGATCAGTCACACGTGATTGTTGTAAATCTAAACAAGGTTGATGGAAGTCTTGGCATGGAAGTGGCTGGAGGTATAGACACAGCATCTCGTAATGGGGCTATTTACGTCAAAGAACTGAGAGTCGGTGGAGCTGCACACAGGAATGGTCAATTACAAGTAGCTGACCGTCTGCTGAGAATTAACAGCCACAACCTGTTGAGAGTGAGGCACGCTGAAGCAGTACAGATAATAAAAGATGCTGGTAGTGAAGTTGAACTGGAAGTGGAGAGAATTATGGGAATGGACGAAGTGAGTTTTGGTGAGGAAGGGCAGCAATTAGACAGTATGTCTGGATACGGTAAATTTTGTTGTTTTCATGTGTTTGTTATTTGTCTGATCACGACTTATATAGAGTCTTTGGCTGGTGAAGTGATTGTTGTAGAATTGGTCAAAGATGACAAGGGTTTGGGATTTGGATTAGTGGGTGGTCAGGATGTCAATCATCCAATAATTATAAAGAGCTTGTTTGAGGGACAAGCTGCTGAAAAAGATGGCCGTCTCAAAGTTGGAGATATTTTGTTAGAGGTTGAAATCAACAATCGCATTTTTTGTCAGCTGTTAAACTTTAGATATTGTAGGTGAACAACAGGCGCATACAGTCAATGTATCACAAGGATGTTGTTGAACTATTACGTAATGCTTCACATTTAGTTCGTCTTGTGGTTCACAGACCTAATGAGCCTGTTGCCATACCTTCTGATCCTATTGTCAGCAGAGAGGAATCACGGGCTCGTTCAGCAGCTTCGTCAGTTATGAGAGAAGAGAAGAGTGATCGTTCTGCAGTAGATGAGAGTATTAATTTGGTAGAGGTTTTTGGTGAGAAATTGCTTGGCAAGGTGAACATACGACAACTTGCTTTTGTTAACGTGTAGAAAAACTGGTTTGTGTATAGAAATTTGAGGTAGAGCTATCTCGAGGTGTCAAGGGACTCGGATTTTCAGTGACAAGTGGTGCTCAAAGTGCCACAGATGATGCTTTGATTTTTGGATGCTTTATTCGTACTGTTGTATCTGACCCTGCTTTATCTGATGGCCGTATACAGCCTGGAGATCAACTGCTAATGGTAGGAGCATACTGATTTTGTTTATGTGGAATTTTATGGTGTGCGTGTGTGTGTGCGTGTGTGTGTGTGTGTGTGTGTGTGTGTGTGTGTGTGTGTGTTTGTGTGTGTGTGTGTGTGTGTGTGTGTGTGTGTGTGTGTGTGTGTGTGTGCATGGGTGTGGGTGTGTTTTACAGACTGATTTTGATATGATTGATTGATGCTTGCAAAGACAGAAGCAGTCAAATTATTGGCCGTATCAACAGACAGCTACTATTGCTATTAACAAGGTGCAATAGTTGCTTTGTAGTTGGTAATATCAATAAACTAGAGGTAATCTTTGCTGAGTTTATTGTACTAAACATCTGCCATTATTGTTAATCGATTAACCATGTATGGACCACTTAGTTTACACATCTGAACTGATTATTTCAATTATTTTGATATCATTTGTATTTTCATGCCATTGTAGGTCAATTTGCAGTCTCTTCAAGGGAAGCCGCACAGTGAAGCGGTTCAGATTTTACGTGGAATGGAGGGAGAGGTGATGAAACTTGAGGTGTTTAGACGAATGCCTCCTGTTACTCTTCCAGATACTGAACAGATTCTAAAGTTAGTATAGTTCACTGAGATTTTCTGTTGTATTGTAGTCTATTTTGCTGTTTAGATTTGAAGCACCCAGTCCTCCCATATCACCTGTGTCTGGTACAATGCCACCATTACCACCTCGTCCAGATTCATGGGAAGATATTACTATTTCGATATTTTTGAGAAAAAGTGACAAGGGCTATGGGTTTAACATGTATGTAATGACAAATTGGGGTGTGAATGAAGCTACAGACCAGTCATTTGACTGTGTTTACGTGAAAAAGATAACCGAGGGAATGCCAGCTGCAGTTGATGGACGATTGCATGTCAATGATCGAATCATTGAAATAGATGACGAGTCTGTTGAAGGATTGCCATATTATCAAGTCATCAATAGATTGAGACGGACTGAAGGCTCTGTGCAGATTAAAGTGGCGCGTCGAGAAGAGGTAGCAGCAGCTTATGATCATGTTGCACGCAAGGCATTATGTGGTGCATTTGTTTGCAGCAAAAGCAAGACGAAAGGAATGTCAGCGAATTGGAACTGGTTTCAATGCCAAGAGTGATTATGCCCATCACTGGCAGATGTCCAGCTGCTTCTCCAGGTGAGAGAAGGAGGGACAATCAACTTCGTAGTAATCCCTCAATTGACAAATCAGATATCAATGAACTAGCTTTAACACAAACATTTGAACGGTAAGCATGGTTTGTAACTAACAACTAGTGTAAGTTTGATACATATGGTGTTTTTCTCTAGGCTTCCAACACCCGTCCCTGATGAATTTCAGCCAGGTAATGTGATAACTACTACTGCCAGAAGTACTCTTTACAGAGGAAAAGCACTAGAAGAATTGTGTCAAAGAGTTGATGAGCAATTAAATGATCAAGATACAGTTAATGAATATCTTGTGAGTTATTAATAGTTGGCATGCTGTATTTGTATTATACGTACTCAATATGGTTTGTGCTTTAGCATTTGTGTGAGAACAGGCTGTCTGCAGATTGCAGTGTTGGTCGGTTGCCTAAAAACAAATCGAAGAATCGATTTTCCAACTTGCTACCATGTATGTACAGAGGAAGCCTCACTGTTGTGACTTTTCTTACCATTTATATGTGTATGTGTGTGTGTTCTTGTGTATGCAGTTGATCATAGCAGAGTGAAACTGAGTGGTGGAGATGAGAACTCAAATTACATTAATGCTAGTACTGTGAAGGTAGGCAGTTGAATCTAGCTGATGCTGTGTAACTTTAGTAACACTGTTTGTGCACAATAGATGCGTATTGGATCAGGTTTTCACAAGTTCATATGCACACAGGTGAGTCTAAGTGTAATTTCCACGTGGTTGCAAGCTTGTTTGATGGCTGTTATATATTATAGGGTCCACTTAGTAACACGGTAGGAGATTTCTGGCGTATGATTTGGGAGCAGCACTGTCATGTCATAGTGATGATTACTAAACTACATGAAGCTGGAAAGGTGTGATTCCTTTCATTCCTCATGTTGTTGTTGTTGTTGTTGTTGTTGTTGTGTGTGTGTGTGTGTGTGTGTGTGTGTGTGTGTGTGCATGAGGCTGCACCAAAGTTGGTGCCCTTGGATGCTCTGACAAGCACCCAGGGATACGTCAACTCAGCCCAAAAACTTTGAGTAGCGCCAGAGGCTCCACCTAGAAATAAGCTGGGGTGCTATCTTTAGTATCCTACTGAAGGGCATATCCATTTGTCTATTTTTTGTGTGCATGTGTGTGTGTGTGCACGTGTGTGTGTGTGTGTGTGTGCGTGTGTGTGTGTGTGTGTGTGTGTGTGTGTGTGTGTGTGTGTGTGCATGTGCACGCTCACGCATACATGTGTGACTGCATGCATGTGTGTATGTGTGTGAGTTGTTGTTTTGTGTAATTATTATTGGCTGGACTGTGTATTTGTCTGTTTGTGTGTTTGACTTTCCAGTGGCTTTCCAACTCATTGTTTCTGCTTCTTTTCTGTGAAACTGTGCCTTTTGAGTTTGTGTTTTTTTTTGGATTTCATTGCAAATTATGTGTGCAAACAATCATTGTGAGTTCAAGTCTGCAGCAGATTTAGTAGATTGAATTCCGTGTTGTGTTTTGTTGGTTAGTATTTTGTGTGTATGTGTACTCTTTGTCATATATGGTGATCTGTTTCTGCATAAAGGACAAGTGCCATTCATATTGGCCACCTCGTGTAAATCAAACGAAAACATATGGAGGCAAAAAGTAAGATTTAATTTTTTGAAATATGCAGTTTTACACTACATTGATTTTTCTAGGTTTAGTGTTACTCTGCTGTCTGAGAAAAATTTTGACACTTACCACGTTCGAGTATTGAGACTAAAGAAGCTAGGCGTATGGTGTTTAGTCGTATTTTGTGGACTGCAAGAGTACAGTGTAGTAGTTAGATGGTTGTGTTTATGTTTGCAGGAGGAAGGGCACCAGAATATTGTTCATTTGCAGTTTACTGAGTGGCCTGGCCATGGTGTTCCTAAGGTGAGGCTGTGAATTTGTGTGTCTGATTTGTATGCTGTACTGTGTGTTGTTATTTAGGCACCTGGTGGATTTGTTGAATTTATTTTAGCAGTGAAGAGAGCTGCTGCAGCACGATCAGGTGCTGTTACTGTGCATTGCAGGTCTGATGCTAGTATCTGTAATTACTGCAATGATACAGTCAAGCTGATGCTCGTGTTGGTTGTAGTGCCGGAATGGGAAGGACTGCTGTTGCTGTAACTGTTCTGTCTACCTTTTCAATGATTGAGAATGACCTTGAGGTCTACAGCAGAGTTTGTCTACATTTGTGTATTGTTTATCTGCCCGTTTGTCTATGTGTTTAAATGATCACTAGTAAGCAAGAGTAAAGGTAGGGTACTATAATATGTGATGGTTGAGTCATCGATTATGACAAATTTCAGGCACGTGTTTGCCTTCGTCAGAGTAATCCAATTTGAGCTGCAGCTGCATGATCACAGGTCTCACATGTGTACATTGATCTTGATATATGCGATATGGTTGGAAGTTTAAGGTACTTTTAGTTTAGCTTGTAGTTGCCTTTTTATTGGTTTGTTTGTCCTTTTATCTCTATCTCTTTATCTCTCTATCTGTGTGTGTGTGCGTGTGTGTGTGTGTGTGTGTGTGTGCGCGCACGATAGGTCAGTTGGTTAGAGAGTCATCTTATGGAGTGTTTTATGACAAATTTCAGGCACGTGTTTGCCTTCGTCAGAGTAATCCAATTTGAGCTGCAGCTGCATGATCACAGGTCTCACATGTGTACATTGATCTTGATATATGCGATATGGTTGGAAGTTTAAGGTACTTTTAGTTTAGCTTGTAGTTGCCTTTTTATTGGTTTGTTTGTCCTTTTATCTCTATCTCTTTATCTCTCTATCTGTGTGTGTGTGCGTGTGTGTGTGTGTGTGTGTGTGTGCGCGCGCACGATAGGTCAGTTGGTTAGAGAGTCATCTTATGGAGTGTTTACATCCAGGACCTTAAAGGGTCACAAGTTCAAGTCACAGTGATGGCGAGCTATGGCATAATTTCCTTAAGCAAGAAACTAACACACATTTGCTTCTCTTGACTCGGGAGTATAAATGAGTACCTGGTCATCGACTGGGGTCCTAAGCGGCCATCGGCTATGACGTGACATCAGCCAGTGGGGTCGTGGTGATGAGACTTCGGGTGCTCACACCACAGTTGGCTTCACAAGTTGGTGCTCCTGCGAGTGCCTGGCCCGGCTCCAGGAGTTTGCTAGCGCACGCCCAGAGTTCCCTGAGTAGTGCACAGGGCCCAGCTTAACAGCTGGGGGCGTGACCTCTAAGAGGCAGCTCCTGACATTTAGGATTTTTTAGGTGTGTGTGTGTGTGTGTGTGTGTGTGTGTGTGTGTGTGTGTGTGTGTGTGTGTGTGTGTGTGTGTGTGTGTGTGTGTGTGTGTGTGTGTGTGCTAGTTTGTTTGTCTGTCAATACACTTGTTTTCAAGAATACATGCATACTTTGGCTAATGGTACATTCCAGTTATTAAATAGGTTAATTGATTGTCTAGAAATATTCTGGAAGCCAAGCAAACACAAGAGACATTAATTAATCACAAAGGGGGTCACCCACTCACCCGCACAATGCGTGAATCTGTTTGTGTGTACTTCCTATATATCTTACTGAGCAAGTGTTTGACTTAGGTTGACATCAACAGTATTGTAAAGGTACTAAGGGAAGCCAGACCAAACATGATCCAGAAAAAGGTAACATGTGTATAGTTGATGATGTTTGATGTTCATCTAATCTGTCATTGCAGGAGCAATACTTGTTTTGCTTTGCTTGTTTCCTTTACGCTTTGCGAGGGTTGAGAGCCTCTCAGTGGTTACCATCGAACGAATCAGATATTTTTTCAGTGATTGTGAATGATCAGCGCAGTGTAGACACTTTCGTTGACGACTCTTTCTAGAGTAAACAATTGTAGTGAAGGAGAAAATTTTTGACATTACAATATTGAGAGCACAGTAGCGCGCGCTAGGTACGTCAATTGTGATTTATACTTATAAATATTGCTTGTAACGCAATTGCTTGTTGGTATAAGTCTGTCGCGGTAAACACTTGTAGAAATATAAGAAATGATTAACCTAATAGTACAGTACACTGTGCGGTACATGCACATACGGGGATGTAAGTTGTGTGGTGTACCGTGTACAACGTATCATAGGGGATATGAGTTGTGTGGTACCGTTACCATACTAGTCTCGCGTAGCCAAATCCCTCCCCTTTTTGATATCTACCGGCGGGGAATATTTTCTTCTCGCCGGTAGATATCAAGAAGAGGAGGGTTTGGCTACGCTAGACTATTACCATACGGGGATGTGAGTTGTGTGGTACCGTACCGACTTGTACTAAAAGTAGGATACCGACACTATGTCAGTCATTTACGTGTTAGTGACTGAGCGGTTGCTGTTGCTTTTGTTGCGCTTACTAGAGCTTTTCTCTCTTCGTTAGGCTCGCAAAGGCAATCGGAATAGCAGAGAGAATCGTAAGAATACATACGTTACGATATCGGTGAGTACAGTACACCGTTGCTCGCCTGAGATTGCGAAAAGAGCGACAGACCTTTGCAACATTGATTTCAAAATTTGGGCGACAGTATGAAATCTCAAAGGTTTGATTGGAACTTCAATGTCTTACACTTCAAATTTTGCTCGGTAGATTGTCCGGCTTCTTCTGTCGTTTATTAAAGGGTTCACCAAGTTCCGGTAGGTCGCGCAGCTCCGATTCGTCGAACGTTGTCGTACACCGATTCAGTTGCCAGTCAATTCACCTCGGCTAGTGAGCCTTTGCTAGGAGGTACGTATATTTTTGTAGTTTTGACAGAAATGCTACACGTGCCCACATCATTTATGAATCAATAGCGATCAAGTATATTATATATATATATATATATATATATATATATATATATAATATATATATATATATATATATATCAGTACAGACCGTATACGTACGCGGTCTAGTACAGTAGCAGCTGTCAGAATATAGTGCATGGTGTTGTGTTCTACTCGATGTTGTTTGCAGATGATGACGAGAACGGTTTTCAATTATCTCAGTCGTTCAACAACTCTGCTCGTTTCTCTACGTCCATTTTTGTGGAAAAAGCAACGGATACAGTACCTTTACTGCGAGCCTCGTATGGTGATGAACACTCAAGAAATTGGGAGACAATTCTAAAACGCGGCCTACGGTCTGTGACAGAACTTCGTATCTGATTCACAATGGATAGTTTGTATGCGTACGTTTGAATGATATTATGCTGTGTAACTTAATTAACTAGGGCTTTGTGCTCCTTTACTAATACTTTAGCTGCTAGATATCGCTCTGTTTTCAGTCAGTTTTCTCATTTTAACACAATCCAGTCAAGAGTACTAGATGATGTATGGAAACATGAAAAGATCGAAGACGTAACAGGTTTTCGTCAGTTTCTTGTTTCTTTCTCAGGTTCTCTATACGGACAAGTCGCTCGTGCTTTCAGCGCCTACTGGATCTGGCAAGACAGTTGTCTTTGAGCTAGCAATTATTCGTTTACTGGCAAGTATCAACCCAGACGTGGCTGTTCGTTCAAAAATAGTCTACAGTAAGTTTATCCTTGTATGTATACAGAAAGGTTTGAAATAAATTAACCTACAGAACATAACTGGGGAACGTTTTTTCTATTTTAGTGGCCCCTATTAAAGCGTTATGTACAGAGAGACAAGAGGATTGGACAGCAAAGTTTGGTCCTCTCGGTCTTAAGAGCCAAGAGCTTACCGGAGACAGTGAGATGGACGATTATTTTGAGTTACAAGACGTGAACATTATTCTCACAACACCGGTACGTCTACGATTGATACTATTATTCCTTGAGCTAGAACATTACCGTAGGCATGTATACGTGTGCAGGAGAAATGGGATAGCATGACTCGACGTTGGAGGGATAACAAGTCGCTAGTTCAAATGGTTCGCTTGTTTCTTATTGATGAAGTTCACCTTCTTAATGACGATTCAAGAGGAGCAACGTTGGAAGCTGTCGTCAGCAGGATGAAAACTGTCCATGCTTCTCTAACCACAACAACAGCAACAAAACAGAGAGGTTGTTACCCTGGAATGAGATTCTTGGCGATCTCTGCTACGTGCCCAAACGTATCTGATATTGCTAGTTGGTTGACTGTAGGAGAAGAAGACGCCATCAGCTGCAGGTAGATGTAGCTATATTGGTGTAAATTAAGTCTGTGGTCGACAAACTGATCTACGGAGCTAACGCAAACGTACAGATCGACTTTAGCATGAAAGGACGATCAGTCGGTCGTCGAACAGAAGAATGTCGTTTTTTTTGTATGTTTCTATCTGTTTTAGCCAGTAGGTTGTTTTCTTTTTATCTTAAGTAATTAATTAATCAGTCTTGTTATATATAGTGTTGATGACTCAGAGAGACCAGTCAAACTTCGTCAAGTTGTGTTGGCCTATCCAGACGTGACTTCAGACTTCCGATTCGACATGTCATTGAACTACAAGTTGAATACTGTAATACACCAATATAGTAACCAAAAGCCAACACTTATAGTATGCCTATACCATAAACTACAGACGCATTTATGCATGCAGCGTATACCAATTTCTGTGTGTGTATAGTTCTGCTCGACCAGGAAGAGTGTTCAACAAGCAGCAACGGTGATTCTCAAAGAGTCGCGCTTTGCCATGACCATCCAACAGCGTCAGAGGTCGAATTGATAGACAGTATATACGTAGTCAGAGAAAGAAACGTACATTGAAACGTAAATGTCTTTAGACTAAGCAGAGCTGCAAATGCGCTGAGAGACAGCAAACTACGGGGTACGGTACCGTGCGTTGATAATATTAGACTTGATGTCTCTTCTCTGCTTTAATTAATTATTAGATGTGTGGAAGATTCTTATCTATTAACGCTGCAAGTTTGTTTAGAGATGGTCATCCATGGTGTAGCTTTTCATCATGCTGGAATGGAGTTGGCAGATCGGAGGACTGTAGAAGAAATCTTTTCTGAAGGATCTTTACCAGTGCTTCGTAAGTCAGATTTGCTAATAAAGACACGCATGTTAGGCGTCGAACAATCACGTTTTGTCATCTATAGTTGCTACAAGTACACTGGCAATGGGGGTAAGTGCACATTGCAGTCTCACAATGTGAAGGCCGGTGTAAGTCTTTCTCTTTCTTTTTTTTCCAGGTAAACTTGCCAGCTCATCTTGTAATTGTCAAGTCTACGCAATACTATGCTGGAGGTGTGTGTCAAGACTATACCGAGTCTCAAGTACTGCAGATGATTGGCAGAGCTGGACGTCCACAGGTATACAAGGCCTGGAGTCTCGAATAGTGAAGTTTTTTAGGTTTTGTTTATTGTAGTTTGATGACACATCAACTGCTGTTATTATGACGAAACGTTCAACGAAGGTACGTAGCATCGTTTCTTTCACATTGTTATACGCTGTGATTAGATTTGCCGCAGAGCAAATATGAGAATCTACTGAGTGGGACGCAAACTATTGAAAGCAGGTTTGTCGATCTGCAGGACGTTCTTGAAACGGACGTACGACGTTGCTGTACTATAGTATAGTGTGCTTGCTTTATAGTTTGCACAAACATCTAATCGAACACTTAAATGCAGAAATTGTACTAGAAACAATAACGGACGTTTCGGTGGCTCTACAGTGGCTCAAATCAACGTTTCTCTTTATCAGAATTCAGAGAAATCCTATCTACTACGGTATCTTAGTTCGACTAGATACGCTTCTACTAGATGAACATTGGCAATCTAAGATAAGTTTATTGCTGTAGGTTTGCCGGAGCATCTAGCAAAGAGTGAATTGGAGAAGAAGCTCCAAGGTACTAACTGGTCTAACAAATTTCTCGGCATTCTATAACATGTATAAATGATACGTAATGTTGTAACATCTAGATTGGTGCATGAAAGACTTGAATTCTCTAAAGAGTTTTGGTCTTGTTGAAATGAGCGACGGCTTTGATCTTAAACCAGCAGGTAATAACGTCCCTTTTGCGTCTACTGAGTAAGAAACAGAGGTGAGACCTTTGTGTGTGCAGAACCAGGAAGTGTGATGGCCCGTTGTTGTGTTGCTTTCGAGTCTATGAAGAAGTTCATAAATGTTGGCACATCTGAAAACGTTAATGATCTGGTGAAGATACCGCCTCGTCATGCAGTCTTTTCAAGCAAATTGATAAAAATCGGTTACAGATCGAAGTGATCGCTTCTTGCAAGGAACTCGAGGAGGTCCGACTGCGCGTCGGTGACAAGCGTACGCTAAACGCACTAAACAAGAACAAGACCCAGCAAACGATCAAGCTAGTGTCTAGTTGTTCAGTTTGTTAGATCGTAATAACAGATCGCAATCATGTAATAAATTAGATACCCAATTGACGGAAAAATAAAGACGACGCAAATGAAAGTCAATTGGTGAGTATCTAGATGCAGACGATAATTTTATTTACGTTTTTACAGTGAGCTGCTTGCAGTTTGATTCAAGCTACGTTTGGATGTCTGCCGGTGACTGATTTTAGTCTGTCTCAAGATGTTGTGGTGAGAATGCAATTGTAATATAAATACGGCAAAACGTTCGCTAAAATATAACACTAAACATCTTTGCGTAGAAGATATTTCGTTCTGGATCAAGACTTGCCAGAGGTAAGTAAAGCGTACGTAGCCACCAAGGTGTGAAATAAGTGAAACTCTACTGCATGTGTATAGCTTTGTGTGAATGTGTGATGCTACGAACCGACTGCTATCGATCTCTAGTAGCGGCGACAACATTGGCAACGTGCTGTAGAGCTCGGTCTCTGATTGTTTGTGGTTGACTGATTTGTACGCATTGACTATAGTGGCCATCTTGTCTTTCTAGGTTATGGGAAAACTCTCCATACGTTGCTAGACAGTTGGAACGCGTAGGCATGTTTACACTTAGTGAAATTTCAAAATTTTTACGATTTACCGCAAAATGATGTCTTATTGGTATGTCTTTTCAGGAGTGACTATGGCAACAGCTCTGGTAAACGCTGGGCTAACAACGTTTGAAAAAATAGCCAATAGGCATCCAAGAGAATTAGAGCTTGTAAACAACATCTACTTTAGAAAACGCAGTCGGTGTCAACTCGTTTGATTATTGACTGTGTTTAGATTGTAAATCGTCACACACCGTTTGGCAACCAGGCAAACAGTTATTTGTGAATTTCATCTAATGTGTATGGTACTATTTTACATTGCTTCCTAGATTCGAGATTCAATCTACTGTCTACCACAGTACGAGCTAATTGTTGAGCAGGTTTGCTCACACACGCGCGCGCGCACACACACACACACACACACACACACACACACATTCAAACACACGCACGCAAGCACACGTGCATATGTGACGGTGCATGCAATGTTTGTACTTTCACTCTTCTGTTCGTAGATTCCAAAGTTTAGTTCAGAGAACTCAGAAATCGTGCTCAAGTTAAAATTGAGAAATAGAGATTACCTCAAAAAGCTTGCAGCTCCACCGAAAACATTCGCTGTTCTATTGGTGGGAGATGCGGACAACAGAATTGTCTTCAAACAAATCCTATCGTACGGACAATCCATTGCAACGAGTACATTGGCAATGATAGTGATATGATAGGGACACTGCCTTACTAAGGGAAGAGATGTGGAGTAAGAGAATTGAGGTGCAAAGAGCAACGGCTGGCGATGAATTAGATATGAGGCTCATCAACAAGGAATACGGTAATATTGCATGTGATCAGCTGTCAGCTGGAAAGTTAAACTAAAATACTACTACTAGTACAGGGGCGGATCTAGGATCTGACTGAAGGGGGTGCGCGACGATGTGAAATCAATTGTGGGCGTGGTCAGAAAGTTGTTTAATTAAGAAGGGGCATCTTATGCAGGAATAAATGACACACACACGCGCGCGCACGCACATATAATGTGTATGTACACGTACAGTATGTACCGTAAGTGTAGTCACAATCACTGAATGCAAGATCGAACAACGAGATCACACCGCTTCTGATTTTGAAAGATGACTTTGGCATATTAATATGCACAAATCAACGTCGTATGCAGAGATTGTCAGTGTAAAGAGAATCAAAAAGCCCTTACAATATTGAAACTACGTAGTCTTTGGACTTCTATATATATGCTTCTGAGTCTTAGTTAATGACTACAGATCACAGCCATTGTCCACAAACTGATCTTGCAGAGGACTAACGAGTAGCATGCGCCTAGGATGTGCTGTGGCAAATCGATCCAAAACCCGATCTAAATCAAGAGGCAAAGACTTGTGAACGTCTTATCTTGTGAACTCCTATCGTTACCGCATACACTAAATTAAGTTGTCCTTTCGCGCTAAGTACACCTACTGTAAACATAGCATGATACTGCATCTAGAGACATAGGCCTTAGTCTGCCTGAAGGGGTGGCGCGCACCCCTCGCGCCCATGCCTGGATCCGCCTCTGTAGCACTACCATCAATTTGTCTATATGCATGCAGTTGGATTGGATGTCAACAAATCGTTTGTTCCTCGTTATATCGGACCACGAAGACTGCTGTGCAATGCTCGGACGACTTCATCTAGCTTTGAGGTTACTACACTAATGTGTGTTGCAGCGTTCAGTTGTGCCTGCCTGTGAACACATTAAATTGTCTCTAACTGTCCTGGCAGTAATTAATGTCGTTTATATGCCTCCAGGTGCCAACTAAGCGAAAAACTAGACAGGGAACGAGTCGACGCGGAGCTCAAAGGGAGAATGATATTGAGATTAAAGTACCATTATCTGATGTTCCTTCGTCGGTTAGAACACCACAGCAGAAAAGGAAGAAAGCCAACTTAGTTCAGAATCCAAACGAAAAAGTAGGTTGTAGATATGCAGTTCTCATAGTATCTCAAACATTCTCAAGTCACAATTCTAGAAATTGTTGCAAACCAAGACACGTGTGGATCATAGGAAACGAAGAGGTATTCTTTGTTCTTCGTTGAACTTTGATATTCTGTTTATTCCCAATTGTATATAAGGCATCGAGTCTCATTTGTGCGACTTGCAATCAAAAAGTACTTCTATTCCACAAACACCGTTCAAGAGATTAAAGGTCTCATACACAACCCATGTATAGTACATAGGTGTAGGAAGTTTTCAAGGTTTGTGGGGCCAAACATTACAATCTTGGCCAACATAATTATGCTTTATGGCATTTGGGACTAATGCAGTGAGGCACAAAAATTATTGCAGGACCATGGCCCCTTTGGCCTCTACAGTTCCTACACCTATGGAGTAATATTGTATTAGGTATGTATAACATGTAGTTTGTCTGTCTGCCTTCTTAGAAATTTGAATGGCCACAGGAACCGATTTCCTATCGTTCTTTAACGTCCACAAAGACGATAGCTCAGCCCTATTTCGATTGCTTGTCTTATACTCCAATAACACAACAACAACATTTGTCACCAATTTCTGTGTCAGCTTCTTGCAATAAAGTAGATGTTACTCAATCCCTACACCAATTGCTCATTCATCCCACAGACTACGATTGTGACAACTTCGATGATTTTGCTCTGCACTATGACGATTCTGAGGATATGAAAGACAACAGAATTGACAAAGATCCACAGTGGGATAGTTACACTAGTGATATACAACCGTCCTATCACATCACTAGACAGAATGTTACTGACATTGATCGTCAATATTTTGAGAAACAGAAGAGATATGAAATATCCTACTTAGATAATATTGATGATTTTCTCTCAGATGACAATGTCACGTTTGATATTGATGAAGATGCCAACGTGAGCTTTGACTTTGAGGAGTGGACTGATGCTGAGGACAGTCATCTACAGTCACAAAGGAAAAAGCAATGTTGCAGCCGTCCAGACTGGACTTCGTCTGCTGTTCCTGCTAAAGAGAAAACTTATATCTCACAACTGCGTGTACCAAAGTCGGACAATTCTGATGAAGTACGTACTCAATACAAGTGCTAAAAAGTGTTCTATGTATGTAGATGCGACAGCCACCACCTCCAACGTGATGCAGAAGCCAGCTCCAGCACACATCCAAATCAGGCAAGCTTTGGTAAAGAAAACATACCCTTACTTCAGCCATGTAATTTTGTTGAAAATAACAAAAAGGAATCACAAAATTTGAAAAGTGGGGTCTCGTTCATTAGCGGTAAGTGCTGAACACGTACTCATAAAATCATCTGCTTTTGGTTGTCACTGAACTGAACCATACTAGAAGAAAAACAACATGTTATTGATCAATCACTCAAATGCAAATATGCTGTGAAGTCTGCAATGTCAGCAATGAAACTGTCTGCCAGCAAACCGTAAGGAAATATCAGACATGTCTAGTGATGTCAGGCGATCAGTATATTGTAAATCGATCTAACTGTCATATTTCTACTGATTGAAAGGTTAAGCGGTCCTTCATACTTTTGTGTTGTTCCAGCAAGGTGAGCTGCATCTCTTTAATTTTTAACGAAAATGCATAAATAATTTGTGATGTCCATCGCTAGAACGGAAGATGTTGATGAATGGGAAGAGTATGATGGTTTATTTGATGATATTTTTGACTAACCAGCTCATTGAATGACTATGACATGAGTTGTAACTCATCACACTGAACTAGTGCGTACTGTAGCTAGTAGTCTAGCTAGAGCTCTAGATACGTACGTACTCTACTGTAGTAGATCTATACAACCCTATATGATTTTCTAACAGTAAGCCTGCAGTTAGACTACTTAGCCATAAACACGAAACCAGTACAGTTCAAAGCAGGTGCATGCAGGTATGTAACATACCCATACTTACCTCAATGGCTTGTAGAGTGGCTTTTCGGTGTCCTACACGGGCGTAGCCACTATCCGGGAATAAAGCTCAGTAGGCGCTACAGCCTGCATGGGAAGCAGGCTTGAGTTGGCTCATACTGTAGTAACAACCACAATGCTTATATCTTGATAGACGTTACAACCGACGACGAGCTTGTGATGTTGTGAGGGATTTCAACTTCAACTTATTGCGTCGACGTCTCGGAAGTAGGTTACGTAATAACCGAGTTCAAGAGATGGGGGTAGTCAAACTTCAAACCTTGAAACTGTCGACATCTTCGCGTTAGAATATTGTGTGCTCATGCAAGGAGTGTGCTAGCCTCGACCCCCCTGACCCGTGTAGCACCAATTAATTAAAATCGGCCCGTGAATATATGAATTTACTCGCACCTCGATTTAATTAATGAATAAATTGATTAGCCACGGGGTAAAAAATTCAGAGTGCATGTATCTGTATAAACTAACAACACTGTGGACCCGCAATATTTTTACTTTTTGCTGTAGAGCTTGAAAAATTGTACATTTTAACATTTAGCATGTTTGAAGATTTACTAATTTTGGCCACAATTCCGACAAGCTCACCAGTCGCTACCTACATCCAGTATCTAGATGCGAACAGTCTATACATGAGCACTGTCAGACAGCTGGACGAGTTTATGTGCAACTTGGATGATTGAATGGGTACTTGAGTTACTTGTGATAGCATGCGGCAAATGTAGAAGTTGCACACAGCACAACTGACTGAAAGCGATTATTCTTAAACAGCTTTTCTCTACATATTTTGTAGGCATAACATTTTCTAACTCTTTTTTAGCTGCTGCAAACATGCGCAAAATCAGAAAACAGTGACTTACAGTATTTAGGTATTGGTTCTTGGTTCCATTGTCTGCAAGTGAAGTCTTCTGTGGTGATTGAATATTCGGTATAGAACAAATACGCAATGAATACGGAAAAAGATAACAAACTGGTAGAAGATCATGCGGAACAACAAATTTAAAGATGAGTCTGGTTGATAAACCGTGGTTTGTTTATCGTTAGCTTCATATGGATAATTTCCTTCTTGTCCAAATGCAATTTTTTCAAATTCAATAGCATCTGTAACCCACAAACCGATATTGCAGAAGATTAAAATAATTGCCAGATTTGTGGTATTGGCTACTCTGATACGTCTTGATTTCCTATGTAGTGCTGTGGATATAAATGCAGTTTGAAGTGCAGACTGTATAGAGTTCAACACACTCGTTGCTATTTGGCTCTTTGCTGCAAATTGAGATTCTGGAGATACTTTGGACTTGTGAAGGACAACTATGGCTGCTGTTGAATACATCAAGTTGATACTGTAGACACTGAACAGGGAAAAGAAGATGAGGAATTCATCAAGGCCTATACCTTCATCTGATACTCTGTTCCAATAGAGAGTGATGCGGCCAACTAGGCAGACAAATATCATCACTAATGACCTGATAATGGTGAATGTTAGCTGAGCATGCTCAGATTTGTCTGTGTCAACGTAGTTTTGGTACATGAGGACAAAGACAAAAGCACTAAGTAGAAGAAGTCCCAACAGACAAGAAGAAGTTACACTGCCTAATAATACTCGATTTTTGATTGCTTGTTTGTCACTTTCAGAGTTATGCTTTGGATTGTTGTGTTGATGCTGAAGCTGTTGTATGTGTTGACCTTCCTCTAATTGGTGTTCTTCTTCTTCATTAAGTTCCTGGATTTCATTCTGGTGTTGGTTTGATGGCTGGTGCTGGTTTGATGGCTGGTGTTGGTTTAATGGCTGGTGTTGGTTTGATGGTTGGTGCTGGTTTGATGACACAGGCTGATATGATGGCATAGGCTGGCAATGTGATGTCTGGTGTTGGCACTTATTGTTGCTGCTTTGTTCAGTCCATATTTCTGCAAGCAAAGCACTAGCTGTCAGACAAAAAGCCAAGAAAAATGGAAAGAAAAATCTACTGGATCCATTGTATAATTTCAAGAAGTCTGTGTTATTGCCTATATTGCAATTGAATGAATTGAATGTGTTGTTTACCGCTGGTGTGTATAGACTTGCAGATTGAGAACAGACACAGGAGTATTCTTTCGTATCAGTAAGAGAGCTGGCCTCACTATCTAATTTATGTTGCAGAAGATTTCTGATGTACAGAATAGTGTTGACAACAATTGTGTGGAACAAAAACACACCATTGATGAAAGTCTTTGATAAAATTTTTCTATGTCGACAGAAGAATATGAAGATTACTTGAGACAAAACAAAAGTAATCTTGACGAGCTCGTACACTCTACTTGTCCAAGCAGAACAGTCATAACTGTAGAAGATCATAGTCTCCATAATGGCCAGAAAAATTACACCCATAGCAAAGAAAGATAGACCGTAAACAAGGTAGTTTCCAATGCGCATGTTTCTTTTGGAACAGTGTC
>NC_085085.1:16261087-16263587 GCF_963422355.1 Corticium candelabrum
CAGTTTCCAAGCCCATCTCTCATCTCGTTCTTGTCTCCAGTTGGGATCAAATTCTCGTTTTTCATCTAGAGGCAGCATTTCTCTGCACTCTGGCAGGGTGAGGTAGCGGAGCTCAGAGTAATTGGCCATCAGAGCCTGGAGTAAAGTTGACCCGTTACGTCCACTACCAGAAATAAATATGGGCTTGTCAATGCAGACATTATTGATTGCAGGATGTCTCTCTACAGCTGACTCTATCTGAATGAGTGGTTGAAGGATTTCATCACAGATTATGTCTCTGTAAATTAGACGGATTGATGGCCTTGTGACTTTCTTGTTGATAGTGTCAACTAAACACTCCAAATTCTTCATCCATTCAGAGTTGTTTACCATTGAGAGCTTTCTGCCCACCTTTTTCTCTGTTTTCTCCACTAGTTGCATGGTATTCAACAAGACTATATGCACTCCAAATGTAGACAATAGGTAACCAGTCACATCAAGAATTGTGAGAGCAGATTTCAAGAGAAAGGCAACGACTGTTAGCATTTTGCCTGGAAGGATAGGCACCAACAGCTGTGAGTAGCAGGTTGATTTGATGTTGAGTCCTCATCCCATCTTTTATATAGCACACAAGAGCCCATGCAGGCCTAGTTAAGGTTTAGAAGTAAATTCCAACAGATGACATAATCTGTGGGCGATGAGAACATGTCAGCTAGTTCTCAATCTTCTCTAGTTTCTGAGAAGTTAGGAGACAGGTCAAATTTCCATAGGGTGAAGCCTTTCATGCTTTCCTTACCTGAACTGACGTCAGTGATGTCATCAATCTTGTTGTTGTAAGAGTGCGTGCCTGTGGTTGTTGACTGCTGTCATAAACACAGTATTTTATCTACGTGGAATTTCATTCTCTGAATTTCTCTCTCTATGACAGCATTCCGGAGGTAATCTGGAAGTTATAAATTCATTTTTGTGATCACCAACGTAGATCCTGCTTCGTTTAGGTTCCAGGTTGGAGGTCACTAGCACTTGATGCACTCCAGTTCACGTGGATAAACTCAAGAGGCATAGAGTATTGGCTGGTCTGTACCGATTCTAAATTTGTGATCTTGTGTATAGCGTTCATACAATGCCGTTCCCTGAATTTTAATAGAATCTGCTAGGGCAGTCTAGCTAGTGAATGATTTGGAACACACAATATGATATGTAGTGTACTTCTCTTTTGTGGCAACGAGTTAACAAAAAGTCAGATATTCTAGTGTGAGAACGTCTAGCTAGATAGACTAAGATGTAACAAGTCCTAGTACACCCGGCTCATTACTAAAAACTATAAAGTTTACTAAGTATTACATATTATTATAAAAAACATGTTGAAATAACGTTCAGTGGAGCTGCTTCGAATCTATTACGTACACCATTTCTAACTTTGGAAATGACAAATTTCATTTCTGTGATTCGATTGTGATGGACACGCAGCAGGAACCAAACATGCAGCCGACTCCTAGAGGAGCTTTCCGTTCAGATCTAGACAACAGTTTCTTTAATTAAAGAAACACTTTTCTTCCTTGTGATAAGCAACAGTCATCTGACTTGCAAGTTCCAAACTATGACTGCATACATATGCGCGCTGTTCAACATGGAAACATTATCTAGCGAAATCCTTGAACAACAATTGCACGACAGATATGTTACATCTTCTTATCCATTATTAGACAACACCAACCAACTTGACTCTACAACGTGGCAAAGCTTTGAAGTCCATCAAATCCGGGCTATATTGCTAGCTACGCATGCTCAAAAAAGTCACGTGATGCACATAAAGCGCCAACTTTAATCTGCAAACACTGTTCTAGTGCTTTGAATGGACCGCTATGGTTAGAAATTGTCTGTAGGTATCCCGAAATTGCTTATACGATGTTTTCGACATACGCAGATTCGATCTCATGCGCCAAGTCAAATCAAAGGCAAGAAGAGGTCGCTCAAGTATTTCTGTAGCTCTTCAAATAACAAAAAGGTACAAACAAAGTTAAATATACTTTTGTTGCTCTACGTTTCTGCTCTACATACGTAGTTACTACTAAAACAGAGACGTTAGTTTAACTTTATCATAATTGCTGTTCCTTGATATCAAACTGATCTAGATTTTGTGCTGATGTTAAGGTTTTACTACTCTGTTAATATTGTTAGTTTTAAAGTACATATTTGTAGGTAAAACCAGATGACGAATCTGAGCTGACATATACATGTGGTCCACGACTTCCTCTTATGCTGTTGGATGGAAATAGTGTACTGGAACAGACACATGTTAGTTGCACGTTTATTCTGTGCTGATGATGTTGTAATTAAATAATTATTGTTATTAATCAGGAAGATAAAATTAAATGCATTTTGTCAAAACCATTCAAAGTTCCAATTTCCAACTATAAAGGTAGACAGATGGATGGATGAGCAAATTATGTGTTTCATTCAAATGGAAAGTTGGTAGATGACTGCACGCTTTGACCATGTAGGATCATTGTTTAGTCGA
>NC_085085.1:16266087-16268587 GCF_963422355.1 Corticium candelabrum
TAACAGGGCACAAGAGAAACTACATTGAAGTTGTGTTTAAGCAACTTAATGCTTGTATCCACTGTACAGTAGTAAAGGAATCAACAGTCCAGTATGATATGTTAATCCATCAGATCTTTTTCACACATTGAGTCAGTCATTATGACATCATGTATATTTATTGATATTAACAGGCACAAATTAAGTTTTATTAACCTTGTGGTTTGGATTGTTAAACCTAATTAAATAATTTATTAAATAAATTTTTGTTAAAACTTACAAGTTAGCATGGACACTGATGTTGCAAAGTTAGTACAGTATACAGAGCATTTATACTTGTTACCAGGTACAAGTCTTGAGTTCAAGAGAAACTTTGAGAGGCCAATATTACGTGGTCGGGATGCTGATGCTAGTGAACATGATCAGAAACGAGGAATTGAGAAAGTGGCAGAGGCATTACTTCATTTCAGACTTTACAAACTTTCAGTTGACGATTGATTGACGTTTTGTATTCGCAGTTAGAATGTATCGTCAGTCGTTGCATTATCAGAAGAACCGGTAAAAGTTCAGCTGCTTTGCTAGTCTCTATTTACATAATTGTTTTTCCTTGAAGCTGCTATTCTGTCCAAGTACCTTCCGGTTAAAGGCAAGTGTGTGTCTTTCATATTGCCCTTTACTCTCTTATACTTGATGTTGGTGGCTTAGTTGAGCAAATTGTGTGCTGTCATCTGACAGCTATACAGACAGCTCTGTATAAATGCTTTCTTGATTCGAAACTGACATGCAATTTACTACGCTCAAGCTCAGGAGCTAAGAGTCAAGTAACAGCTTCCAGTTTGTCAGCAATTCTTCAGCTGAAGAAGCTATGCAATCGTATTGACTATGTCTCTACTGTTAGTTGTTATAGTCGTGAGATATGCTTTGCTGTTTAGATCCAGCTCTTATATTTGAGAAGGCTCAGAGTGGTGAAAATGGATTTGAGGGAGCACTGGAGTTGTTTCCAAAATCGTTTGATAGTCGAAAATGTCAGCCAGAGATGTCTGGCAAGATGCAAGTACTCGACTATATTTTGGCTTATAGCAGAAGCACATCAAATGACAAAGTGAGTTATACAACGTATAAATATATTATATAGTCTTGAAATGGATCAAAATTTGAAGTCAATGTGGAGAGCGAGGGCTGACCTGCTTGTTTGTTGTACAGTAAATAGATACGATCAATACCGCATTAGTAGTTTGTTATAATGAATAAATATATGTTGCGTGATAAAGAGCAATATACCACATGACATAGACTGACTGATGAGGTTTGTATGAGCTATAGTGGTGGATTCTGTTTTGAATTTCAGAACAACCGTACAGAGTGTATAAAGAGCTATAGGCAGATGGCCACACATAATAGTAACTATATACTTACATTTAATAACATGATTTATTTATTGTCATTTTTTTGTGCTGTTTGTTTGGTTTGATCATTTGACAGTAATGAGCTACAACTGTGAGACAAATCGACGAGCAGGTGGGCAGAGAGGGAGAGAGAGAGAGAGAGAGAGAGAGAGAGAGAGAGAGAGAGAGAGAGAGAGAGAGAGAGAGAGAGAGAGAGAGAGAGAGAGAGAGAGGGAGGGAGGGAGGGAGGGAGGGAGGGAGGGAGGGAGGGAGGGAGGGAGGGAGGGAGGGAGGGAGGGAGGGAGGGAGGGAGGGAGGGAGGGAGGGAGGGAGGGGGGGAGGGAGGGAGGGAGGGGGGGAGGGAGGGAGGGAGGGGGGAGGGAGAGAGGGAGGGAGAGCTTTGTGTACTCTAGATCAGTACAACAACCATGTTGTCATTCTATCAGATCAAATAGCGTGCCCTCCTAGCTTACCTGCTGAATGATATAGTACCAACTTGGGATGTAAAATCTGTCAATCTGCGAGCCTCTTCAGTATAGTTAGGTTAGCCAAATGTCCACACACAGATGGGTGGTAATGCTAATACATTAATAATAAATGGCATCAGCTTGATTGATAACATTCCTTATTAGGGGGAGAGGGGGAGAGAGATGGTTTTTGTCACAAACAGACACTAACTACGTGACACAAGGAGTTTATTGTTTGATTGCTGATATTGGGCATGCAATTACCAATCAATTGGTTTGTCATTCAATTAAATAGATAATTAGTTATTTTTGTTGTCAGGTTGTCTTGGTTTCTAATTACACTCAGACGTTAGACTTGTTTGAGAAGCTGTGTCGCTCTCGAAGGTGCAAGTACACACCAGTGATGACCTGCGACAATCCAACTTACACGTGACTGTCTGTCATTTTAGTTATCCATTTGTGAGACTCGACGGCACCATGTCAATTAGAAAGAGACAAAAGATAGTGGACAGATTTAATGATCCTACGGTGTGAAGCCAATACTATTATTGTAGATGTTGACTTTGTATACAACCTGGGTATGTATGGTTGCAGTCACCAGAGTTCATTTTTATGTTGAGCAGCAAGGCTGGAGGGTGTGGACTTAATTTAATTGGTGCAAATCGGTTG